>NC_042964.1:35929497-36111724 GCF_901001165.1 Salmo trutta
GTATTATCCATGTTGGCAACTTCCCACTTAAGGATTTGTCTCTTTACTAAAAGACCCCAATCCAGAGCACTGGGAAGGGAGGAGAGGAGAGACAGAGGCATTATCTGTAATAAATATTCACGACTCTCTTCTTCTCCCATTCAGAGGTGAGTAAAGCCCACTGTACAATAATATGGGTCACGATTCAATAGTGAGAGCAGGTCTTACTAATGTTGACTCTATTGTCTCCCTGCCTAGTGAAGACATCTTTGGGGGTCTCCCTGCTTTCACACAGATATCTCTAATGAGGGGAATCCTGTTACAATACAGACAGACAGAGAGAGAGAGAGACAAAGAAAGAGAGACAGAGCGAGAGAGAGAGGTCTTAATTGAGTTGTGGAATGCTCGTAATCAGACAAAGTCACTATTAGCAGCCATATTACACAGCATCTGTGAAGCTAAGCAGGATTGGTCCTGGTGGATCCCTGGATGAATCACATCCTAGGTCAGGGATAGGTCACTAGATTCAGCCGCAGAGGGGATGGCCGTGGGGCCGGAACATAATTCGAATCATTTGTACACTGCAAATGACCACAACTAAGACCAGAAAGAGATTGTATTTGAAAATAACATAATCATTTCATAACTTGACTGTATGTCTCTCTTTTTATTCGTGGGAATACTTGGGAACAGACTTCCTAAATGAAAATCATTTTAAGATGAATTCCTGGTGATTTTACAGTCTTTTCTGACCAAAAACTAAAATACCTCCCAAAAAAAGAACCGTTGGCGGGCCCAAAATAACAACATGCGGCCCGGTTTTGGCCAGTGGTCCGCTTGTTACCGACCCCTGTTCTAGATGTGTTCCTAGCTAACCATGGATACTTTACCCCCTGTTGTGTGTGAGTGTTAATTGTTGTGTTTTAATCAGACAGAGTGGCTGTGTACATCAGGCCATCTCTCCGGGATCGAATTCTCTCCTTCCTGTCACGTGACCAGACCGCTTCCTCTGATTGGATTATGTCATCAGCAGGGGGGGATCCTGCCACGGTGACTAACGTGATAACCCTTAATGGGTGGAGGTCCACATGGAAATGAATTGATATACCGTAGCTACCACATGGCACACAACTGTCCCCACACACACACACACACACACACACACACACACGCACACACACACACACACACAGACACTCTGGGTTTGACACTTGACGCTTCTACTGTTGTCTACTGCTGTCTTCCTCAAGTCTGCCAATGTGCTGCACTTGGTGAAACTCCTCATCCAGACTTGATGAGAGGCTGTGAAGCTGTGTCTCTGACTAAGTGCTCTGTACAGCTGCTGAAACTCAACAGGTCACATCTCTCAGAGAGTCTTTACATGCTACCTTTTAATCTACACAAAAACAAGCATTTTTCTATATTCTTGTTTTTTTCCATCCGCCTTCTCATGAGCCATTGTAAAAGCTCTCAGCTGTGCTTAAGGGTTGACCTTGAAGAGGTTAAGTGTCTGACAGGAGCTCTTGTGGTGTCCTTATGAAGCATAGTATGTGTCGGGTGCTGTGGATAATATATTTTATAAGTGTGCTATGCATGTCCTCTTCTGTGTGGCATGTGCACGACTCATGAGCATCAATTCTCACCTTGAGGCATTGCATGTCCTCTTTCAGGAGGCAGAGAATGTGCATGACTCTCTTCAATGGCATGGGAAATACAGAATGTATTTTAGCTTTGTTTGGGAATCTCATCCTGTGGTTTGAGCCATATGGGACACGTTTGTCCACTCTGCCTTGCTGTAGAATCCAATCCAAGCCTTCTGATTGGGCAAACGTCTGAGGTGATCCTCGGTGATTGGTTGAACCCACCCAGCGACCACTAGGCCACAACTGGTGTGTTTTGATTTTGCAGGACGAGGGTGCTCAGCCCCTGAACCTGTCGTCCAAGCCTAAGACAGCAAGCGAGAGCAAGTCACCCACCTCCCCCGCTTCCCCACAGGTCCCCACCATGAAGCTGGGCCACCATATCACCGGATCCATGAAACACAGCACAGCCCCCTCCAGCATCGGAGGACCACCGTCCAGAGTCAGCTCCATAGGTAAGGGACTGCACCCACTCACCACACATACACAAATTCAACATAACACACACACACATATATATATATATATATATATATATATATATATATATATATATATATATATATACAGTTGAAGTCGGAAGTCTACATACACTTAGGCTGGAGTCATTAAAACTCGTTTTTCAACCACTCCACAAATTTCTTGTTAACAAACTATAGTTTTGGCATGTCGGTTAGGACATCTACTTTGTGCATGACACAAGTCATTTTTACATACAGATAATTTAATTTATAATTCACTGTATCACAATTCCAGTGGGTCAGAAGTTTACATACACTAAGTTGACTGTGCCTTGGAAAATTCCTTGAAAATGATGTCATGGCTTTAGAAGCTTCGATTAGGCTATTTGACATCATTTGAGTCAATTGGAGGTGGACCTGTGGATGTATTTCAAGGTCTACCTTCAAACTCAGTACCTCTTTGCTTGACATCATGGGAAAATCAAAAGAATTCAGCCAAAACCTCAGAAAAACAATTGTAGACCTCCACAAGTCTGGTTCATCCTTGGGAGCAATTTCCAAATGCCTGAAGGTACCACGTTCATCTGTACAAACAATAGTACACAAGTATAAACACCATGGGACCACGCAGCCGCCATACCGCTCAGAAAGGAGACGCGTTTTGTCTCCTAGAGATGAACGTACTTTGGTGCGAAAACTGCAAATCAATCCCAGAATAACAGCAAAGGACCTTGTGAAGATGCTGGAGGAAACAGGTACAAAGTATCTATATCCACAGTAAAGCGAGTTTTATATCGACATAACTTGAAAGGCCCCTCAGCAAGGAAGAAGCCACTGCTCCAAAACCGCTATAAAAAAGCCAGACTACGATTTGCAACTGCACATGGGGACAAAGATCATTCTTTTTGGAGAAATGTCCTCTGGTCTGATTAAACAAAAATAGAACTGTTTGGCCATAATGACCATCATTATGTTTGGAGGAAAAAGGGGGAGGCTTGCAACCCGAAGAACATCATCCCAACCGTGAAGCATGGGGGTGTCAGCATCATGTTGTGGGGGTGCTTTGCTGCAGGAGGGACTGGTGCACTTCACAAAATAGATGGCATCATGAGGAAGTAAAATTATGTGGCTATATTGAAGCAACATCTCAAGACATCAGTCAGGAAGTTAAAGCTTGGTCACAAATGGGTCTTCCAAATGGACAATGACCCCAATCATACTTCCAAAGTTGTGGCATAATGGCATAAGGACAACAAAGTCAAGATATTGGAGTGGCCATCACAAAGCCCTGACCTCAATCCCATAGAAATTTGTGGGCAGAACTGAAAAGGCGTGTGCGAGCAAGGAGGCCTACAAACCTGATGCAGTTACACCAACTCTGTCAGGAGGAATGGGCCAAAATTCACCCAACTTATTGTGGGAAGCTTGTGGAAGGCTACCCGAAATGTTTGACCCAAGTTAAACAATTTAAAGGCAATGCTACCAAATACCAATTGAGTGTATGTAAACTTCTGACCCACTGGGAATGTGATGAAAGAAATAAAAGCTGAAATAAATCATTTTCTCTACTATTATTCTGACATATCACATTCTTAAAATAAAGTGGTGATCCTAACTGACCTAAGACAGGGAATTTTTACTAGGATTAAATGTCAGGAATTGTAAAAAACTGAGTTTAAATGTATTTGGCTAAGATGTATGTAAACTTCTGACTTCAACTGTATATTCAGTGCATTCGGAAAGTATTCAGACCCCACTTTTTTCACATTTATGATTGTTTTTAAATGAAATATTTAAAAAATCTCATCAATCTACACACAATAGATTTTTTAAAATGTTTGCAAATGTATTAAAAATGAAAAACAAAAATACCTTATCTACATAAGTATTTAGACCCTTTGCGATGAGACTCGAAATTGACCTCAGGTGCATCCTGTTTCCATTGATCATCCTTGAGATATTTCTACAACTTTATTGGAGTCCAGCTGTGGTAAATTCAATTGATTGGACATGATTTGGAAAGGCACACAGCTGTCTATATAAGGTTCCACAGTTGACAGTGCATGTCAGAGCAAAAACCAAGCCATGAGTTCGAAGGAAATGTCCGTAGAGCTCTGAGACAGGATTGTGTCGAGGCACAGATCTGGGGAAGGGTACCAAAAAATGTCTGCAGCATTGAAGGTCCCCAAGAACACAGTGGCCTCCATCATTCTTAAATGGAAGAAGTTTGGAACCACCAAGACTCTTCTTAGAGCTGGTCGCCCGGCCAAACTGAGAAGTCAGTTGAGAAGGGCCTTGGCGAGGGAGGTGACCAAGAACCCGATGGTCACTCTGACAGAGCTCCAGAGTTCTTCTGTGGAGATGGGAGAACCATCTCTGCAGCACTCCACTAATCAGGCCTTAATGGTAGAGTGGCCAGACGGAAGCCCCTCTTCAGTAAAAGGCACATGTCAGCCCACTTGGAGTTTGCCAAAAGGCACCTAAAGGACTGGACTCTTAGACCATGAAAAACAAGATTCTCTGGTCTGATGAAACCAAGATTGAACTCTTTGGCCTGAATGCCAAGCGTCACATCTGGGGGAAACCAGGCACCGCTCATCACCTGGCTCATACCATCCCTACGGTGAAGTATGGTGGTGGCAGCATCATGCTGTGGGGATGTTATGCAGCGGCAGGGACTGGGAGACTAGTCGGGATAGAGGGATAGATGAACGGAGCGAAATACAGAGAGATCCTTGATGAAAACCTGCTCCAGGGAGCTCAGGACCTCAGACTGGGGTGAAGGTTCACTTTCCAACAGGACAATGACCCTAAGCACACAGCCAAGACAACTCAGAAGTGGCTTCAGGACAAGTCTCTGAATGTCCTTGAGTGGCCCAGCCAGAGCCCGGACTTGAACCAAATCTCTCGAGATACCTGAAAATAGCTTTGCAGCGACGCTCCCCATCCAACCTGACAGAGCTTTAGAGGATCTGCAGAGAAGAATGGGAGAAACTCCCATTGTGCCACGCTTGTAGCGTCATATCCAAGAAGACTCAAGGCTGTAATCGCTGCCAAAGGTGCTTCAACAAAGTACTGAGTAAAGGGTCTGATTTCTTATGTAAATGTAATATTTCATTTTTTTTTTTTTTTATAAATCTTCAAAAATGTCTAAAAACATGTTTTTGCTTTATCATTATGGGTTATTGTGTGTAGATTGTGGAGGAGGGAACAAACGTTTTAATCTATTATAGAATAAGTAGTAGTAGTGGTAGTAAAATTATAATAGTAATAATAATAATAATAATAATAACAATAATAATAATATTATTAGTAGATATTTTAAGTAATAAGTATGCACATGAATGTAATTTATTTCACTCACATCACCATTAAGTAGTGTTTTAAGTAATGTATTCATGAAACGCTGATTCACTGACTACAATGTGTGTTCACACATGTAAATATGCTATAATTAGGCCTCCGAGTGGCGCAGTGGTCTAAGGCACTGCATCGCAGTGCTAGCTGTGCCTCCAGAGTTTCTGGGTTTGAGTCCAGGCTCTGTCTCAGCCAGCCGCGACCGGGAGACCCATGGGGCGGGGCACGGTGTTTCCTCCGACACATTGGTGCTTCCGGGTTAAGTGGGCATTGTGTCAAGAAGCAGTGCAGTTTGGTTGGGTCGTGTTTCGGAGGACGCATGGCTCCCGACCTTCGCCTCTCCCGAGTCTGTACGGGAGTTGCAGCGATGAGACAAGACTGTAACTACCAATTGAGGAGAAAAGGGGTTAAAAGTAACAAAAAAACAAAACAAATGAATACAAAATAAAAGAAAATGCTATAATTAGTGTAGATTTTGTTTTCCCATTGTGTATGCCTGTAGGGTATGTTATTGTGAAGCGTTTATTAGCAACAGAGAGGCAGGAATGGTTAAGCGGGGGTTTGAATAGGAGGAGGAGGAAAAGGAGGAGGAGGTGGAGAGATGGAGGAGTGTGAAGGATAGGAGGGGTAATAGAGTGATGGAAGGGGAGAGTGTGTTTTTCAGATGAATAGAGTAGCTGAGTGACAGACGGGACTTATCACAGATGAGATTAGACAAGCCTCTTACAGAACGATACACACATAACAACCTGCATTAATAACACAATAACTGCAGACACACACACAGACCACAAGGCTATTATAAACACACGACACGGCTGTTAGAACTCACACACAAACATACACACACACACACACAGCTATTATAATACACACACACATTATAATACACACACCCCTCCTCCTCTTGCAGCAGTTAGCCATTTCTAACTTGTATTCTTTCTAATCTCAGTGTTTTTCAACAAATCGCAGGATTTAATAGTAGATTAGTGGATTTACGTCCCAGATGTTTTTTGTTCTGACAAATGGATTAGGTTGTAAAAGTTTCAAATGGAACATGTTGAGGCAAGCCGTTTCATTTAGATCACAATGAGTGTCTGTCTGCTGCCACGGCACACAGTCTGTTTCCATCTGTTCCTGTTAGTGTTACCAGGTCAGAAGAAGATTCACGTCGTTTGCTATTGCAGCCAAACACAGAGAGACAGGGAGTTATGACTTCCAATGGATTTAATAACACATGGTTATTATTCACTGTCTTTGTGTGCGTGCTCCTCTCTGTCCAGTCTCCTCGCAGCATCTGTCCTCTATCAGTCGATCTCCCACAATCCAACCTCTCCTCAATGACAGTCTCCGAGAGTCTGATCTGAAGGACTGAACTCTGAAAGCCTGTCAGTGTCTGTGACCTCTACTGCTGAGACCCACTCTGTATGACTCTCTAATTTCAACAGTGTGTGTGTGGCCACTCTGAATCGTTATTGAGGCTGTAGGGTAGGGTAGGGTTTGGGCTCTGGCTGGGTCTCACTGTTGTCCCCAGCCCTCCTATCTGGGTCATGCCTAGGTTGGCAATCAGACACTCAAGGACACACACACACACACACACACACTCACACACACATAACAAGAGAGAAGAACGCAGACACAGTCCATCTCTGCCCACACGCGCACACACGTTCACATCCCCTATTTCTATCCACACACACACACACACACACACACACACACACACACACACACACACACACACACACACACACACACACACTAAATCCAGATTAAAGCCCACTGCCAGCCATCACAGCCCACCACAGCGGCCTCTCTCTCTCCAGCCCTCTGCATCCAATTTTGCCGTTATGACTTCTGTAAGAGTTCACTCCTCTGTCATTACAAATCTGAGAGTGTAATCTGGCCTGAGATGGCATTAGCAGGAGGGATTAGTGACAGATAAAGGGCCATAAGCTTGGAGCAGCTCTTTGTTAGAGTTAACCCAGAGATGGAGAGAGAGCTATAGCACGGCCTCTCTCACCCCTCCCTCCGACCTCCCGCCTCTCACAGTCACACAGCGGATGCTGCTGACGCTCCAGCCGCTAAGCTGCTGCAATAACGCAAATAACAACGCTGAAAAGAAGCAGAGAATCATCTTTGATATGTGTTGGGCAGATGTTTCCGGAGGGGCAAATTAGCAGGCTTTTTGGGGTTTAATAGGAGTAATCTTCCGGGATGCTGCCTGCGCTTTTCTACTCTTCAAAGAATTCCATGAGCTTTTGGATGATAAAGACTAAATGGATAGTGAGGGAATGTGTGTGTTTGCGAGTGTGGACAGGCAGGCGGAAAGGAGGTGTGTGTGTGTGTTTGTGTGTGTGCGAGTGAGCATGCATGTTTGTGTATTTGTGCAACCACAACAAAAATCTGTATCCCCTTTCGGGAGGAATGCTGGAGCTTTTAAATAAATCTGAATGATGTGGAGATTTGAGGTTTGGGCTTTTAGATGGTCTGTCAGGATGCCTTTGTACACTGTGTTTACCGTTCAACATGTGTTTCTGCCTGCCGCTGGGTGGGAGTGACGTTCAACACGGTAAATAACATCCAGACTTAAAATGGCAGGGTTTTGACAGGGGTGTCTGTATGTGTATGGGTGCGTGTGATGTGAAGGTCTCTGTCTCTCAGTGGAGGCTAAGAGAGAGCAGACCTGGCCACAGGTACAAACTGAGTCACACACACACAACCTTAGCAGTCAACTGGTCAGTGTGTGTGCGGGTGGGTGTGCGACTGCATGTGTGTGTGTTTCCCCTCTGGCTGTGTGTCTGGTCATGTATTTACCTCACAGGGGTTAAGGACAGTGTTTATTCTGGATTGCCTTAGAGACTATTTACATCCAAATAGTTTATCTCTAAAAGAGCTGGAGCAATCTGCAATCTGACAAACAGAGACATAGTTTCCATTTACAGTTGAACAATCAATAATCAAAGTTCTAGTCAATTCTATTTTTGATTCTATTTTTTGTAAACTAAAATACACACAAATATACACTACCATTCAAAAGTTTGGGGTCACTTAGAAATGTCTTTGTTTTTGAAAGAAAAGCACTTTTTTTGTATTTAACCTTTATTTAACTAGGCAAGTCAGTTAAGAACAAATTCTTATTTACAATGACGGCCTCCCGGGGAACAGTGGGTTAACTGCCTTGTTCAGGGGCAGAACAACAGATTTTTACCTTGTCAGCCCAGGGATTCAATCTAGCAACCTTTTGGTTACTGGCCCAACGCTCTAACCACTAGGCTACCTGCCGCCCCCTAGGCTACCTGCCGCCCCCTAGGCTACCTGCCGCCCCCTAGGCTACCTGCCGCACCCTAGGCTACCTGCCGCCCCCTAGGCTACCTGCCGTCCCCTAGGCTACCTGCCGCCCCCTAGGCTACCTGCCGCCCCCTAGGCTACCTGCCGCCCCCTAGGCTACCTGCCGCCCCCTAGGCTACCTGCCGCCCCCTAGGCTACCTGCCGCACCCTAGGCTACCTGCCGCCCCCTAGGCTACCTGCCGCCCCCTAGGCTACCTGCCGCCCCCTTAGGCTACCTGGCAGCTTCATTAAATAGTACCCGCAAAACACCAGTCTCAAAGTCAACAGTGAAGAGGGGACTCCGGGATGCTGGCCTTCTAGGCAGAGTTGCAAAGAAAAAGCCATATCTCAGACTGGCCAATAAAAATAAAAGATTAAGATGGGCAAAAGAACACAGACACTGGACAGAGGAACTCTGCTTAGAAGGCCAGCATCCCAGAATCGCCTCTTCATTGTTGACGTTGAGACTGGTATTTTGCGAGTACTATTTAATGAAGCTGCCAGTTGAGGACTTGTGAGGCGTCTGTTTCTCAAACTCGACACTCTAATGTACTTGTCCTCTTGCTCAGGTGTGCACCGGGGCCTCCCACTCCTCTTTCTATTCTGGTTAGAGCCAGTTTGCTCTTTCTGTGAAGGGGGTAGTACACAGCGTTGTACAAGATCTTCAGTTTCTTTGCAATTTCTCGCATGGAATAGCCTTAATTTCTCAGAACAAGAATAGACTGACGAGTTTCAGAAGAAAGGTCTTTGTTTCTGGCCATTTTGAGCCTGTAATCGAACCCACAAATGCTGATTCTCCAGATACTCAACTAGTCTAAAGAAGGCCAGTTTTATTGCTTCTTTAATCAGTACAACAGTTTTCAGCTGGACTAACATAATTGAAAAAAGGGTTTTCTAATGATCAATTAGCCTTTTAAAATGATAAACTTGGATTAGTTAACACAACGTGCCATTGGAACACAGGAGTGATGGTTGCTGATAATGGGCCTCAGTACGCCTATGTAGATATTCCATAAAAAATCTGCCATTTCCAGCTACAATAGTCATTTACATCATTAACAATGTCTACACTGTATTTCCGATCAATTCTATGTTATTTTAATGGACAAAAAATGTGCTTTTCTTTAAAAAACAAGGACATTTCTAAGTGACCCCAAACTTTTGATCGGTAGTGAATATATACATAAGAAACAAATTCCTGATATTTCCCCTCATTGAGTTTTTAATAAGAACATGCTCTTTTGTGTCTCTCTCCAGACCTGCTGTCATCCCTGTCCTCCGGGGGCTATCTGAACGACCACGAGGCTGTGACCAAGGCCTTCGCTGAGGCCAGGCAGATGAAGGAGCAGCTGAAGAGAGAACAGCAGGTGTTGGACGCCAAGGTGGCCGCCGTCAACAACCTCAGCCTCAACAACGGGCGCTCCGACAAGGTCAGATATGTTAGTACATCCTTAACCTTCCAACTATTCTTTTATTAAACACAACCACATGCCTTCTGTCCTCATTCTACTAACAGGAGATAACCCTGTAGCATCACATTACATTTAACAATTAGGAATAAATTCCCCTCTAGAAAAGTAGCTAGATTATGATAAAAAATATATATATAATAATAAAACAAAATAAATACAAAAACTGAACCTGCACTTGCACTTGACCAACCCTACATCCCCAGACACTCTCTAGATAAGATTGTCTACAAAGTACTGCAATGCACAATATAGCACATTATCCTACAATCTGATGTAATATGATGCAATATGTTAGAATTTAATGTCATATTCTAGTATAAATCCCCTTTATAAAACATGTTACAACACAATGTATTGTAATATAAAATAACACGATACATTAAGATGAAATGGAATTCAACATTATGTCTGTATATATTGAAACAGTCATAACTGTCAATAACCTATGTGTTAAGAACAGTACAGGTAAATTGGCCAGCTAGAGAAACCCTTGGCTGAGGTAATGTGTGTGTGTGTGTGTGTGTGTGTGTGTCTGTGTGTCTGTGTGTGTGTGTGTGTGTGTGTGTGTGTGTGTGTGTGTGTGTGTGTGTGTGTGTGTGTGTGTGTGTCTGTGAGGCGTGCTGGGGGCAGGGTGGGTGTTGGGGAGGCTGGAGGAGATGGGGGAGGCAAGGGGGGTGCAGGAGGAGGGCACGGGGAGCCTGCTAGCGAAGCGTCGAGGAGATGCTAATGCGAAGTGACGGCGCCCGCTCCTCGGCAGCGTGGCTAAATTGTGGTTATTTGTTAAACACACTGGGAGTCAGACACACACATAGACACACACACACACACACACACACACACACAAACACACACACACACACACACACACACACACACACACACACAGCAGCGTACTGGATCTTAAAGAGCATCTGCACTGCTGACATTCAACAGCTCTCTCTCTCTCTCTCTCTCTCCTCTCTCCCCTCTCTCTCTCTCCCCCCCTCTCTCTCTCTCTCTCTCTCTCTCGCTCTCTCTCTCTCCCCTCTCTCTCTCTCTCTCTCTCTCTCTCTCTCTCTCTCTCTTCTGTCACATTTGCAGTCTCATACCTAAAATGGACAATTTTGTATTTAAAGCAAGTAATTTATTCAGAGTTGACTTTCAACGTGAACCCCATAGCCACAGCTCCATAGGGACCTGACAGGTCCACTACTCTCTGCCCAGCTCGCCCCTAATCCCCTGGGGTTATAATTGTTCTGATTGCTGGGTGGATGGATGAAGCTGGATGAACAACATTAGAATAATAATCCTCCTCTTCTCTCAGTCGGCCAGTCTCAGACCTCTATAGTTTAAACTAGAGCTGACCGTGATCAGATGACTTATATCACATGAGTAGAATAATGTGTAGGTTGGCTACTATCCTGTAACTCATGACTGGACAGTGACTGAAGGTTACCGCTGTAACCCACGATGCCTGGGTGTCTGTTTTATTCGGTACAGTGCAGTACCTAGTATAGTTGATTAGTTAAACAACATGACTGACAATGAACAGTTTTGCTTTCACACCTCTACTTATTTTCAACTCTGACCTAGAGAGAGGCTTTTGGGTCAAACACAGCCATGCTGTCTTTCTCTACCGTTGTTATGTCCTAGAAATGATGTTTGTTTTATTACCCATAGATCCACAGTCAGTAGTACTTTAAGTGGTTATTGATATCAATAAACCCTTCTCCAGCTCTTTAAATGGTTTGGGATTGATTGGCGTTGAGGTTGCAGTGAACTTTCCATACGTACAATGACACAGACACTGATCAGTACTAGCTGTGTTTTACTAAAGAGACAGACACTGATCAGTACTAGCTGTGTTTTACTAAAGAGACAGACACTGATCAGTACTAGCTGTGTTTTACTAAAGAGACAGACACTGATCAGTACTAGCTGTGTTTTACTAAAGAGACAGACACTGATCAGTACTAGCTGTGTTTTACTAAAGAGACAGACACTGATCAGTACTAGCTGTGTTTTACTAAAGAGACAGACACTGATCAGTACTAGCTGTGTTTTACTAAAGAGACAGACACTGATCAGTACTAGCTGTGTTTTACTAAAGAGACAGACACTGATCAGTACTAGCTGTGTTTTACTAAAGAGACAGACACTGATCAGTACTAGCTGTGTTTTACTAAAGAGACAGACACTGATCAGTACTAGCTGTGTTTTACTAAAGAGACAGACACTGATCAGTACTAGCTGTGTTTTACTAAAGAGACGGGGGGTTTTCTGGTGTCACTTGTTTCGCCGCAAGTCATCTCTGCGGCATTTTTCCCTGAAATAGTTTCCCGCAGACAAATCCCATTTCTCTCGCTTGTTCTCTCTCTTTCTCAGTCTCCACTCTCGCTCCCCCCCTCTCTCTCTCTGTCTCGCTCGTTCCCTCTGTTTAGCGATGATATTTATTCAAATCTGATGAATTATCTCTGCTGAACAATTAAATTGTAGTGCTGTAAAACAGAGACATGCATTTCATTAGGCTGGTGCCAGTCTGGCTGGGTCATCTCCTAATGGTTAGGCCAGGGCTGGAGTGTTGTTTTTAAAGATGCACGGCTTTTGGGATGGATTCTAATCGTATAATTAAGCTGTAAATGCAGGCTCTGGGGTTGGGGAAGAGTGTGTGTGTGTGGGGGGGGGTGGAATCTGTGTGTGTGTGTGGGGAGGGGTGTGTAGGTGTGTGTGTGTGTGTGTGTGTGTGTGTGTGTGTGTTTCAGCTGGTTGCATTAGCCATGTAAATGGACAGTCAATCAGCCTTTTATTGTCTGTAATAAATACGCAGGGGGTCGTGCAGTGTGGCCCTTCACAGTGTGTGTGTGTGTGTGTGTGTGTGTGTGTGTGTGTGTGTGTGTGTGTGTGTGTGTGTGTGTGTGTGTGTGTGTGTGTGTGTGTGTGTGTGTGGAGCGTCTCTCTCTCTCTAATGGATCGACCCCAAGGGCCTCAGAGAGATGGGGAGAGAGACATCCAGCATGCAGTTGGCTGCTGGGATATAACACACACAGTCATACTCATACACATCCATCCAAGCATAGCAGATGGACACAAACACAATCTCAATGTCATTCCCATAATGACATCAGCTGTTACCTGTTTTAGTGCCAGTCTTGCCCTCTGCCCCTCTTATCTCCACCCTGCCACATAGACAGGCTGGTTGAAGTGCCAACTAACTATGCCCTCTGCCCCCACTAAGCAAGCCTAACAACACTGGCACACATCCAACACACAGTATCTACACGTGTTAACCAATAGCTTTATAGCCTGGTTATTGACTGATATGTTAACCTAACATGTTGATTGACCGACGCCTGTGTCTCTCTCCTCCCTGAAAACAAGGCAGTCTAATGTGTCTAAAGATTGATTGATTGTCTGTAGATAATTGATTGATTGGTGTCCATGTTGACTGACTGATTGACTGACTGTGTCTCTCTCCTCTCCAGGACAAGGCAGCCCTGGAGAGTCTGAGCCACCAGCTGAAGCAGCAGTCAGAGGACAGAGAGAAGTTCAGCCACGCCATGATGGACTTCACCATGAGTGGAGACTCAGATGGTATGTGTTTATGTGTGTGCACCAACATGCGTTTGTGCTTCATCTTAAACAGTGTGTGTGTGTGTGGGGGGGGGGTGTGTCTAAGACTGCATATATGAAGACGTGTGTTGGATTGTGTTAATGTATGTGTTTACATCCACTCTCTCCCCCTCCCTCCCACAGGCAGCCCCAGTGTGTCTGATTCCAGGATGTTCCGTGAGGCCCGGGGCCGAGGCAACAGCGAACCGCACATTAAACGACCCATGAATGCTTTCATGGTCTGGGCAAAGGATGAGAGGAGGAAGATTCTCCAGGCTTTCCCCGACATGCACAACTCCAACATCAGCAAAATCCTCGGTAAGACTAAGACCCCCTCCAGACGGGTAGAGGAGGGAGAGAGGGGTGTGAGAGGGGAGAGAAGGAGTGTGCCTGCCTGCCTTTCAAGGAAGAATAGAGAGAGAGTGGAAGATGGAAGACAGGGGGAGAGAGAGGGCGAGAGGCGTGAGAAT
The DNA here is from genome assembly GCF_901001165.1 of Salmo trutta. NCBI lineage: Eukaryota > Metazoa > Chordata > Actinopteri > Salmoniformes > Salmonidae > Salmo > Salmo trutta. The sequence continues at coordinate 35,943,795 of NC_042964.1, forward strand.
GCGTGTTAACCTGATTGAGCTGATCCCTTGTGTTGCAGCCAGGCAGCGCTCTCTCTCTCTTTCTCTCTCTCTCTCTCTCTCTCTCTCTCTGCGTTCCTCAGGTGCAGAAGAATACATGATCTGTCTGCCCTCTTCCCCTCAACTCCTCTCTATGGAGATTACATCTCCATGTACTTAGTTATGTACATGTGTGTATGCAGGCTTGCCTGCCTGCTTTCTCGTGTGTGTTTATGTGTGCGTCTCTACTCCCTTCCTCCCTAGCCACACCACATCAGTACTCAGTCATTGTCACTGTGCTCTGTGTGGCCCCTATCGCACACCGTACCTCCGTCTCTCTTTGTGACAGCAGCACTCTGATTGACAGCATCTTTTGTCCCGTCCTTATCTCTGGTTGCCTGAACATCTGTAGTGTAGTTAGCTAGCAGCGCTACCGAGACAGAGGGCTGGGAACCTAGCGGGGTCCCCAGAGACACACAACGTCTATGGCTGGGAGAGAGACGCGACACAATCCACACACACACACACTGTTCCCCCGTTCCTCACAAGAAGCGGTATTGTGGAACTAGCGCTTAATGACTAGCTCTGGAGAGAGAACGGAGAGCTTCAACGACGATGATATAATTCATTATGCATTAAACAAGCACTCCAGTCTGTGACATTCTCCCCAGACCTCTGGGATTGTGTTTGACATTTTAAAGAGCTCCTAAACGTTTTATAACACTGGGAAATCTGGTTTTAATAAGGGCCCGCTCTCGAATGTTAACAGAAGGAGTTTTCTATTCCAGCAGGGGAGGGAAAAGAGTGTGCTAGCTGACCAGGCCAGCACAGACAGCTTTTACCCATTAACAGACAGTAGTAACAGAGTGTAAATTCAGCCCAGATACACACACACCACACACACCACACCACACACACACACACTGGGCCCAGAGCACGATAGACACAGGCACGCTTATACACTGCAGCCAGATATACTGTAAAGAGCCAGATTGGAGAAGATGTGTTTTGGTGGTTAAGAATTTGGAAGTCCTTCTGCAAAGAGGCTGTGAACATATTGGACATGTTGTATTTAAATAACATTGCGTGCGCGCTTGCTGTGTGCTTGCTGTGTGCTTGCTGTGTGCTTGCTGTGTGCTTGCTTGCGTGTCCGCTCGCACGCTTGTGTGTGTCGGTGTGTGTGTCTGCTCGCGCGCTTATGTGTGTAGGTGTGTGTGTGTCAGCTTGCGCGTTTATGTCTGTGTTAATAAAGTTAAAAGGACAGAGTGAGGTACTCATTTTGAACTCTGATGAGATGAACACAGTGAACGAGGACAACACTTAACCTGCTTTCAACTCTCTTTACCTCTCTCTCTCTCTCTCTCTCTCTCTCTCTCTCTCTCTCACCCTCTCCCTCTCTCTCTCCAGGTTCTCGTTGGAAGTCCATGACTAACCTGGAGAAGCAGCCGTACTATGAGGAGCAGGCCAGGCTGAGCAAGCAGCACCTGGAGAAGTACCCTGACTACAAGTACAAACCCCGGCCCAAACGAACCTGCCTGGTGGACGGGAAGAAGCTGAGGATTGGAGAGTACAAGGCCATTATGAGGAACCGCCGGCAAGAGATGAGACAGTACTTCACTGTGGGGTGAGTGAGTAACCAACCAAAACCACACACACATACACACTTCGACTGTGGGATAAAGTATTTCCTCATAAGGAGTTTTTTCAAAGAGTTTTCCCTTACCGTTGTGTAACTTCTCTTTGTGGTCTGGGTTTACTATAAAGCACGTTGTGTTGACTGTAAAAAGAGCTGTATGAATGCATCTGATGTATTTCATTTAATTCATCCAGATGTATTGTTATTAAACTGCACTAACTGTTGTATTTTGGTTTTCTCCAGACAACAGGCCCAGCTGCCCTTGTCCTCGGCGGGCGTGGTCTACCCAGGTGCCCTCTCCATGGCAGGCTTGCCCTCCCCCCAGATGCCCTCAGAGCACTCCTCACTGTCTAGTAGCCCCGAGCACGCCGCCCCACCCCTCCAGACCCCCTACCATCCCAGCCTCAAGGGAGACGAGACCCGAGTCAAACAGGAGGAGCTGCGATTGGACGACAGCAACGGTGATGCGTACGACGACTTTGATTATGAGGACGAGGAGGGAGATTATGGAAGCGATAACGACAACCACCAATAATCTGGAAGCAGAGCCAATCAGAATCAGATACCCAGCTTCTTGCTGCAAACACCCCCGTCCGTCCACCAATCCTGAGAGACTATCCGTCCTTTATATCCAATCACATCCAATGTCACAAACCTCACCCTCCTTTACCCCTTAACCAACAAGGACTCTGGGACCTCAGAGCCAAACCCCTCCCATTGGAATCTCGATACCAGCAACCGACCAATCAAATCAAGCACAGGACCTGTCACTCACACTGACTGTTACACAGACTGGAGTCTAGAAGGAGACGAGTTGATTGCCGTGACTTCTGCTGAGTACTACACAGTACTACAGCGGACTAACAAAGTACTACGAAGTACTACAGAGTACTAGAGTATTACTACTGTGTACGCCATAGAGGCAAGATGAGATACACATTTATGTCATGAGTAAGCTACGATATGAGGAGAAAACACAGAAAAACACCTTTTAGACCAGTTTGACTTCAAAGAGACATTTTTTTTTTTAAACAGCAGGCCTGTCAGTTGATTAAAGATACACTTTAAAATGGCCGACCTGTTTGTTTATAAAAGAGACACTTTTAAAACAGCTTTTTTTTCTTGGTTCTATGATATTCTCACTCAGGTACACGGTGCCAACAAGTGGCTTGTGAATGTGATTTGTTGTTTTTGTGCTACAGTTTTAATAATAGATACAAAATAGACATTTTTCCCTTTTCATTGTAAAGCACCTGACAGAAGTCAAAGCAAAACTTTTATTTAGAATTATTCTTCTTTCTACAACTCTGCAGTGTACTGTCAGCAGATATCCTCCCTCTGTGTGTGTGACTCCCCTTATGAAAGTCAAAATGGGACAGTCCAGTCAGGGCCACCGCCATGTGTTGGACAGTGAGGACCGGCTCACTTCAGGGGACTGTGGGGGGGACCTCAGTCTCTCATCATGGGTCAGCTTGGACAGTACTGTGTAATGAGACAATCTCCCACCAACCCTCTTCTCTCCTTTTACACTCTCGTTCTTTTACCTTTTCTTTGGCTTTCCTTTATTCTGATCATGAGGACTTTGGGTCTTTGGAAGGTACAAACAAGGGTTTATTTTAGATATGAAACACCCCCTTGTATGTGTGTGAGAGTGTGTGTAAGCAAGCTCGCTGTGCGTGTGTGTGTGTTTAGTCTGTGTGAGCTGGTTTAGTCATCACTAGGCACTAGATCCCAGAACTCTGTCCCTTTCCAAGACAAACAGAAACACTGGAGCTTCCCCTGTGAGCCCCCAGTACTTCAGTATCCTGGTGTATAGAGACAGAGAAAGCCCTATTCCTGGTGTACAGAGACAGAGAAAGCCCTATGACTCTCTTGTACACTCACACGCACATCCCCAAGCCCCAGTTCCCCAATCGAAACCCCCATAACAACTCTACTCCGCTGCCAACTGATCCAGCCAGCACCACAAGCCAACAACTCTTACCCACAACCCAAACCCTCTCATAATACTCCCAACTGATATCACACAAAATTGGTGTGTATTTTGTTATAGAAGTTTGGTGTTTTCCTGCGGGCTTCTACTGGTAGTTTTGAGTATTTGCTGTCTGTCCCCGTTCCGTCCCTCTCTCGGAGAGTTCCCCTCTGTGTCCCCCTGTGTCTTACTCTGTCCCTGTCCGTGTCCCCAAAACACATCATTCTGCTGTTCTTATTGGGAGGAGCTGATCGTTATATCAGCACGTCAGTGTTTCCTTTGTATTTGAATACTGTATTTTATCATTTTTATTCAAACTGCCTCTAGTGTAATAATATTATTAACAATAATTATAATGATGGTCAGCGTTTCTTTAAGTTTTAGTAAGTTATGTACAGTATAATTTATTTTGGCCTCTATTGGGTTTATCATGACCAATATGAAACTTCTTCGGTCAATGAAGCATTATTATATTTAGCTGGTTTAGAGTATTTACATCTAATGTTGTCCTTTTACTTTTTACTTTATTTGCAATTTACATTCTTTGGTTCCTGTTTTTATTTGTTCTGTTTGTTTAGTATTAATCCTATATGGACGCTGTGTGAGGAGGTGGGGCGACGCGGACGGCTGTCGCTCTTCGTGAAGGAGACTGGACTTTCTATTCACTAACTCTCTCCCCATCTGCGTCCCTCATCTTGACAACGTAACCCTTTTATGTCCAAACCCATTTCTAAAAGCACTCAGACTCTGTGTGGTCAGAGAAAAGAAGGTGATTTTTTAATGTATAATGTGAAGTCTCTTCTATTTTCTTTCTTTTTATGAAGATAAAAGAAAACGGTTCTATTATTCTATTCTATTCTGTTTCCTCTGAACAAAGGAGCGAGGCTCTCGTTTACTAGGGTTGCTATTTTCACTGAGATGCCGTGGAACATCGTTGAGGCTGGCGGACACAGAGACACACAGACACAGCAGACACACAGACACAGCAGACACACAGACACAGCAGACACACAGACACAGCAGACACACAGACACAGCAGACACACACAAATTATTAGCAGACACAGTTGTGCAAAATTCGAATAACGCGATCAGGATTTTGATCAAATTAGGACATGATCAGAACACACACACGCCGCACATTTGTGAACCATAGGAAAATCTGTGTTTACTTTGCCTATCCAACAATGTTCCACAGCCTAACCTGACATTCAGTAAGATGACCTGTCATATCTATGTGACTCCAGAACTCTGGGGACTTTACTTTGTTTTAGCTCCACACTATGACCTAGCCATTAGCCATGTCCACTCACTCTACAGGTGTGCTGCCAGATAGTGACCCAGCCCAGTCATGCTTGCTGTAGATGTTTACTCTTACACAATCAATCACAACCATGCCTATTGCCAGATAGTGAGCCTCACAGTCAATCATACTTGGCCATATAGACAACCTCACAATCAGGCCACGGTGAGACCTAATGCTGGAGAAAGGGTGTCCTGTATTCTGGCTGGAAGCTGTAGGTTAGATAAGTAGGCTAGACAGTGTGGGGGAAAAGGAGGGGGTTACAAGTTCAATCATCCCAGCTTGCTAGGTCTGCTACGTACTGAGGTATTATACTGTACTTAGGGCCAGGAGTTTTGTGACCTGACCAGGACAAACACTTGGCTCTAGTTATACTAATGAATAGAGTCCAACGTTTTTCATGAGCAGGTTGACAGGATGATAGGCCCTAGTGATGTTGGCTGATACAGCGACGACGATGACCATGATCACGATGAAGATGAGGATAATAATAACGAAGACAATCAAATGTCACGAGTGGAGCTCAAAACAAAGTCAGAGTTAGTAAAAAAGAAACACGTATCTTACCGTCTCAACTTGACAAATGGAGAAAGATAATTATGTACATATAACATAGAGTTATAGATTTATATTTTGTTCATAACACAGTGTAATATAAGTTGTATATTTCTTTTTCTCTTTTATTGATGTTATTCATGCTACAATAAAAGCAGGAGTTGATGTACTCTTACAAAAAAAATTATAATAATTACAAATAAACAAAGGAAACAAAAAAAAGAGAAGCCGTGGGCTTGCCATTCACCATCTGTTCTGAGTTCACTTTTTTCAGTATTATTGCCAGTCATGGCTTTAATAAAAACAGCGATGTGTTCTGTAATGCTCTAATGGTCCTTGTGAGTTCTTTACAATGCACCTACACACACACCGGTATACACTAGTATGTACAAAGGCTAGAGTAGATACCCGGACACTTTTGAATGCTAATTTTAAAGTTTTGACCGGGGGCTTTCGACATTCTTCTATCACTTTACTTTTTGGACACTCCACTTGCAGGTTAATGGATGTGTGTGCTGTACTTCTAAACTAAACATCTGCACTATATCCAGAATACTGTACCTATTTGCAGCTGCACTATATCCAGAATACTGTACCTATTTGCAGCTGCACTATATCCAGAATACTGTACCTATTTGCAGCTGCACTATATCCAGAATACTGTACCTATTTGCATCTGAATGTAAATGATAAATGATAAAGAAGTCTCAGCCCTTTGTCTCTTCTCTGAAAACATAGTAAGGTGAAAGCAGTATGGTGGCAGTGGTGTAAAGTACTTAAGTAAAAATACTTTAAAGTACTAGGTATCTGTACTTTACTATTTATATTTTGACTACTTTTACTTTTACATCACTACATTCCTTAAGAAAATATTGTACTTTTTACTCCATACATTTTCCTTGACACCCAAAAGTACTCGTTACATTTTGAGTGCTTAGCAGGACAGGAAAATGGTCCAATTCACGCATTTATCAACAGAACATCCTGGTCATCCCTACTGCCTCTGATCTGGTGGACTCACTAAACACATGCATTCTGTAAATGGTGTCTGACTGTTGGAGTGTACCCCTGGCTGTCCTTAAATAAAAATTCTAAATAAAATGGTGCTGTCTGGCTTAATATAAGAAAAATGGTGCTCTCTGTCTTGCTTAATATAAGACATTTGAAATGGTTTATACTTTTACTTTTAAAACTTAAGTATATTTTAGCAATTACATTTACTTTCGATACTTAAGCATATATTAAACCAAATACTTTTAGATTTTTACTCAAGGAGAAGTTTACTGGATATCTTTACTTTTACTCAAGTATGACAATTGGGTACAGTTTCCACCACTGTATGTTGGAAGCCGACCAGTATGGTGGAAGCCGACCAGTATGGTGGAAGCCTACCAGTATGGTGGAAGCCGACCAGAATGGTGGAAGCCTACCACTATGGTGGAAGCCGACCAGGATGGTGGAAGCCGACCAGAATGGTGGAAGCCGACCAGTATGGTGGAAGCATACCAGTATGGTGGAAGCCGACCTGTATGGTGGAAGCCGACCAGTATGGTGGAAGCCGACCAGTATGGTGGAAGCCGACCTGTATGGTGGAAGCCGACCAGTATGGTGGAAGCCGACCTGTATGGTGGAAGCCGACCAGTATGGTGGAAGCCGACCTGTATGGTGGAAGCCGACCTGTATGGTGGAAGCTGACCTGGTATTTACTTTCATCTTTCACATCAGTGAAGCCCTTTTAGACGATAGAGATAAACTGAAGATACATGAAGCACAAACACTATATTTTTTTTCCCATGATCTGTTGCCCAATCAAAGCCCAGAAACAAACCCTATTGCCATGGAACCCGTGTCGTGTGTTTCCCAGCGATTCAATCAGTTTCATAATGACATATTAATTATGCGCCAGGCACCTTATTCCCCACCTATCAGAGGGCCAGCTGTGAGGTGTAGAATCTAATTACAGCCAGTTAAACACCTTATAACCTAATTATCAACAACAAGAGAGATGAGAGAGAGAGGGATGGAGTGGGGGCTAGAGAGAGAAAGAGAGAGAGAGAGAGAAGACATCTTGCGACATCTTAACTCAATTTAAACAGAACAATATGGGCGGAATTCAATCCGTATTGCCGAAGTATCGCGGAAGATCTGCGTTATAGCTTGATTGTGAGGCAACGTTCCCGCGTTCGTGGAGGCTGCACTCACGGTAAACGCTGCATATGTCGGCTCAATCGGAAATTACATGTACATCCTGCCCTTTGTCTGATAGACGTGGAAGGATCTGATTTAGTTGTTATTTTAAAAGCTTTATATATTATTTGTGTCGTTAAGATTCATGTGGGGTTTAAGGGACGTTGAAGCGTTCTCTTTAAAGGGTCAAACAAGGACTGTCACTTTCCATTAAATGCCAAAAAGCTGTCCCACGTACATGTCCATATTGTCTCACAATCACTCTGTACACCTCACCGAACAGTCAGACATAAAAACATTTCAATGCACAGAGTTGATTTTAGGTGGCTTTGCTAATTACTGAAGCTTTACAAAACCTTTCAACGCAATTAAGAGCTGTGTTGGGGCAAATTGAGAATTCCTAAGTAAAGTAGTGGTTGTTCTTTGGGGGCAATCTGAATTTTAGATTTCTAGCCTGGAGGAGAGCCTGAGAAAGGGTTTATATGTGAATAGTTTAGGAGAGGAGAGGTTTTTTATTTATTATTGTCAGCAACACAGTAAAGTATACCTTTAAACTGTTCTGTAGGAAATAAATTGAGTTTTATTTTAATTTGAAAGCTATCCACTGGCTATTTTAACCGAATTATCTATATAGACAAAAGGATAATAATTCTTCCAGTAGGCACATAATATTTACATACAGTAAGCACTTCTTTGTTTTACTGAATATTGTCAGTTCTTTAAAATGACATAATATCAGTTATTCTCTCTGATCTTATTGCTTTTATAACTAGAGTTTCTCTTCCAACGTTACGATGAAAAAGCTATTTTCAGATGTGGAGAACTGTGTGTGTGTGTGTGTGTGTGTGTGTGTGTGTGTGTGTGTGTGTGTGTGTGTGTGTGTGTGCGTGTGTGTGTGTGAGTGTGTGTGTCTGCGTGCTTGAGTGGTAGCGTGTGTGTGTGCGTGTGTGTGTGTGTGTGTGTGTGTGTGTGTGTGTGTGTGTGTGTGTGTGTGTGTGTGTGTGTGTGTGCGTGTGTGTGTGTGTGTGTGTGTGTGTGTCTGCGTGCTTGAGTGGTAGCGTGTGTGTGTGCGTGTGTGTGTGTGTGTGTGTGTGTGTGTGTGTGTGTGTGTGTGTGTGTGTGTGTGTGTGTGTGTGTGTGTGTGTGTGTGTGTGTGATTGTGCACACAACGACAAATGTTCATTCAGAGAGGGTCGCTGCTGCGACAGCTCGGTGAAATGTGCAGATTTGAACCGTCCGTGGGTGTTTCTGAAATTGAGTGAAAACGATGTCACATGAATGATTTAAAGTAGGTAATAGGATGTGATGTGGTGCTGAGCCGGCAGCTAAGCTGAGTTTAAGACGCGCTGCGTTAATGTATTCATGAGGAGGAGGGATTAGTGAAGAGAGAGCAGTAGCTGAGTGCAGCACAGAAGCCCGGGCCAAACGCACAGGCCCACAGACACATTTAAATGCACTGACACAGGCAGGCCCAAAGACTCAGAGATACTGTGTCTGTGCATGTTGTGGTTTTTGCCCGAGCACTACACCTGTGATTCAAATTACCAACTTTGATGATTTAATTCACCTAGGGCAAAAACCAAAACTGGCAGGTCCACATACAGCTAACACAGACAAGCACAGGCAAACGCAGGCCCACAGACACAGCTAAACACAACTAACACAGACATACGCTGAACATAGGCCAAACACACAGGCCCACAGACAACTACTGAATACAGGCCATACTGAGAGAATGTTTGGCTACGTTTGTATGTAGAAAAAGACAGGCCAAAAGACAGAGTGCACGGACCTACTTTACCTCTGTACATGCTCATTTCATACCAGACGCCTGTACTGCAGGTCAAGAAATGTTGAATTTCTGATTGTCCCATGTTAATTTTGCCTTGGAAACCATTGACTCTGCACAACATCCCAAACACAAATCAGACGAATCACAAAGCTGTGTGGTCAACAGGCCAGGTCTGTCTGAGATGTGATGTCCTAGCATGACAGCAGGTCTGAGTGGCGTGTGTGTGCTGAGGGACAGGCATGGTACCCAGTACAGCAGTAAGGCCCGCGGGCTGATCTCCAATCAGTACTGCTGACACATCTTGCCTCTTACCCACCTCTCACACGTTCACTACTCACATTAAACATTCAACGACTTCATCCTCAACAGCTGGCCTACTTTAGTTTTCACCACTCACTGTCTCTCTCCCTTTCCTTTCGTTCACACGGAACCCCCCCACTCTCTCCCTCTCTCGCTCTCTGTCTGTATCAATTTGCCCCAACTCAGCTCCTTATCCCTTCTCCCCCCGTCTACCTCTGAGAAGATCCCCCTCCTTGTCCTGTCAGTCTGTAAAAGGAGCACCCCGATCGACCTCTGTCTTCCACTCTGCATCAGATTGAATGGCTGCATCAATACGCTGATCATAGAAAGCACGGGATGTTTAATGTTTATCTGGAACTGTTGTAGTGGTTGGTGAATATGTATCTGATTCAGTAGTTACAGGCAAGTTATTCTGATACCCCCCGCTGAACACCATTGCATTATTTTGTAGAGGCGTACAACTCTACAAAAAACTTTCCGTCAACACCAGCAGGTCTGATTCTGTGTACCAGCCGAATAATCCGTATTTAGAAAAGAGACAGTAATGTCCGTAGGCGATTCTCGCTATTTCATTTAATAAAACCGCTTTTCTAAAAAACTGTTATTTTCTCTTCATCAACACCAGAATGCACACATGCTAATATTATGTTAATGCTATGTTAATCGGGAGAGTAGCTGTTGAGCAGCCCTGCTGTTAAGATGACTTGTGAGAAGATAGGTGAGGTCAGTCACAAGCTGTAAACCAGACTCCAACACAAATAAACAGATCCCCTCTGAGAGGACATGACTTCACCCATTGGACTGGGACAGAGGGGGAGGGCAGTAGTGGTCTGAACGGGGTGAGGGGATGGGGGGGGGGGTGGAGGACATAAAGAAATGTGAGGTAAGGTTTCAGATCCCAGTACATTGCCTATTGTGAGCGGGAGAGGGGTGAAGGGGACGGTGAGTGGGTGAAAGGGGGTGAGGGAAATAGGGATGAGTAGAAATGATCTGGGAGGCAGTGAATACAGTGTGTGAGCTTGCAGAATTTGTCTGGCTCTCTAGGTGACAGTGTCTGCAGTGTAAAGTGTGAGAGGCCTGGCAGGGCTGTGTGTATTTGGAGCCTCTTTAATAGTCTCTCCATGCCAGACTAGCCGCAGGATGCCCCGCGAAACATCCCCTCCAGAGCTGCAATGACTGCCAGCAGCCCACCGCTGATGCCCTTCAGGACAGGAAACTGACGCCCTGCTGGGGAGGCACGGAGCCAGACAGAAAGACAGTTGTTTGCATTTCTCAGGGGGGAATGCTCCAGTCTAGTGTTCATCTTTAATTTGTTCCCCTGGTCACCCTCCACCCTCTTTTTGTTTTTAGCTTGAAGACGTGAGCCATCTTTGTGTTGTTGGGGTGCTTGTGCCGCACTCCACAACCAGTGTGACCACTCGTTCGTCTGACTCCTGGCGGTTGACTTTGAACTGCTGCTTAGATTAACTTGATTTGATTCGTCCTTATCTAGTTATGAAGGACCTAAGAGGTTAAGGGGAAGGCAAAGCGCTCTCAGATATTTGTCATCTTCTACTTTTAGTATCATTCCTTTGCCTCCGTTATCACGATCCAGACCTACTGTGTTAGAAACACACCAATCCGCTTCTGACAATATGTCTGTTAACTTCATCTCTCACATGAATCCCCTTTTCACCTATTCTTTGGTAATAACTTGAAATATAGGATTTTCACCGCTGATCTTCCAGTAAAAATCCAGTCCATTCTAGTCTAGCTTGCTCTGGCTTTATTTGCATTTGTGACCTCTCTCCATAGTACTCAGCGACTGAAAGGGGATTGTTGGTTAAAGCGTATGTTAGTGACAGCTGGTTATAGATAGAGAGGTTAGAGGGATTTCCTGGTCTGTCGAATAAAACATTTAGGTGTGTTAGAGGCTAATGGCCTGTGTTAATATGAATTCATAGACACATTAGTACATCTCTTCCACGGATCTAGTGGGGGGATGAGAGGCCAGGGTCTGGGTGTAATAGCTAGAGTATGTGGGATATTCTGGATTTAAACTGATGTTCCCAGGATTATGCTGAGCGGTCCTGTGTTTGGTGTAGGGATTTAGGCCTTTAACTCCTGTGCCGCTAAGGAGGTATAGTAGGATAGGATTGTGTAATTGTTAAACGGCATGTGTTTTCTGTGTTTCAGCGACCGGGAAGGTCTGGTTACACAGATGTTTGTTTGTGTGTGCCTGAGAGTGTGTTTGGGTAGACTTGTGGTTTGATGGTTGGACTGCAGAATGGCCCAGTGGTCTTCCTGTGGTTAGAGCCTTTATGAGGGCAGACGGAAGCTGGAGAAGACTGACCACAACACACAGATAGGCCTATAAACGGCTGTTATGGACTAGAATACATCTGCTGGAGTGCGTCCCTTCTGCACCGTAGCCAATGCATGATTTTTTATTTATATTTGATATTAAATATTTTTAACGCATTTAAGTGTTTACAACATACGCATCCCCCCCAAAAAATGCAGAAAAGAACAGTGGAGGTAGTTCCTTGCCTGCATGTTCTTTCTCTTCAGTTAATTAAAAAAATCCTTATGGAGGTTGATTTGCACCTGTGTGCTTGGAGAGCAAGAGTTGGAGCAGAGGAGTAAGGATGTGTCCTTTGTACATGTATGCACAGACAGACAGGCAGGCAGGCAGGCAGACAGGCAGACAGACAGACAGACAGACAGACAGACAGACAGACAGACAGACAGACAGACAGACAGACAGACAGACAGACAGACAGACAGACAGACAGACAGACAGACACCGTATTATGAGCTGGGGTCATTCTGAGCACACCGGTTAGCATGGTAGGAAGGGAGAGCATCTCTCTCTGCGTGTTACCTCGCCAGCTTATGGATTACCATATTCTACTCTAATGACGTCTCTCTCTTCGGCTCTGCTCTCAGAACAACTTTAAAGCCCTTTTTATCATTCAAAATTTTTCATTAAAACATTTCCAAATGTGATGATCACAATGAACACGCAGTGAGTGCATGTCAAATTTGAGTTAGGACATGTTGAGCAGAGGAGGGAGGCGGAAGGGGGGGGTAATATCTGGGGCCGTTTGGGATCAGGGGTCAACTAGACCAAAGAGGATATGAAGAGTTCGGGACTACAACATATGAGTACACAGAGGCCTCTGGTAGTTGTATAAGTCCTGTGAAACATTGTTTGGAAAAATTCCCTTTCAGTGCTTAAGAAAATAATCGAATTCTGTCTAGATCGAACTTTTGTCAAAAAAAGATCATAGTTTGTTGGGCTATTGTTCGAGTGGAACCATTTATTGGTCAGATTGTCAGAATGTTTTACTTATTATGTTTTATTTTCATCCGTCTGTCTCTCTTTCTATCCCTCTGTCTGGCTGCTCAGACATAATGTATCAAAATGCACCAGACATTCAACAGTAATTGGTGTGTTTTGGGACTATTGCAAATAACAGTAATTATCAGAAATGACTTGTTCCATGGAAATAGTCAACATGTCATTTTGTGTTTGATTGCTGTGGTCAGATGTCAGTATGAGCTGGGGATACACCAGCACTCTCTACCACTCATTTTACACACATTACTGCTCATTGTTTTCAGTTTTTCAGTCTATTTTGTTCTGAACTCTTAACATCGTGATATAAAATGTACTCATGAACGTTGTTTTAGTGCATCAAGCTGGCTGAGAGAGGAGTCAGTGCCCCTTCGTTAATGATAATGCAAACCACACACACAGACCAGACACACACACACATACATGCACTCGCACACATACACACTCACCCATCATTTCTGTTTTTACCCTTTGAAGTCCTCCAATATCAGGAAGCATTTACAATCTAATTACTGCTTTCCTCTCATCCTCCTCTCCTCTCCTCTTCTCTCCATCCATCGCTCCCAGCTGTGGCTCCACAGATTACTAGGAGGAATAAACCAACAAAGCAGACAAACCAAGGAAAGGAGGGAAACAGAGGAGAAGATGTATGCGTGTTGACAGTTGGAATGTCTGCAGCTCCGCGGGTCACTGAGAGGGGCGTGTCCCTGGATACTGATCCACAGGCTGCAAGGGGTTCTGGGTAGGATCCAAGACACGTCACACAACAACCTGTCTACCCACGGCCCACATGGGGTGAGGGGGGTGAGGGGGAGGGAGGGCTTCATTTCGGCTCCGGAGGCAAGCGTTCCGACAAGGCTGTTTCAACATGGGTTACAGAGGGACACCAGGGGAGGGGGGTCTTAGATGTTCAGCTCTGGGCTTAGAGAGTAGAGACCTCCTCAACCTTATATGTCTCCTTAACAAGCATGGCAAAACTGTCTGTTTCACTCAGAGCTAGAAAGAAATCAAGGAGGGAGAGAGAAGGAGAGGGGGAGAGAGAGTGTGAGGGAGAGACACACATTTTCCCCTCAGATTACACAGATCCACAAAGAATTCGAAAACTAACCCAATTTTGATAAACTCCCATATCTACTGGGTGAAATACCACAGTGTGACATCACAGCAGCAAGATTTGTGACCTGTTGCCACAAGAAAAGGGCAACCAGTGAAGAACAAACACCATTGTAAATACAACCAATATTTATGTTTTTTTATTTCCCCTTTTGTACTTTAACTATTTGCACATCGTTACAACATCGTTACAACAACATAATATGACATTTGAAATGTCTTTGTTTTTTTGGAACTTCTGTGAGTGTAATGTTTACTGTTAATTTGTATTGTTTATTGTTCACTTTTGTTTATTATCGACTTCACTTGCTTTGGCAATGTTAACATAAACGAAGAAACAACAAAAAATGTCCTCTCACTGTCAACTGTGTTAATTTTCAGCAAACTTAACATGTGTAAATATTTGTATGAACATAACAAGATTCAACAACTGAGACATAAACTGAACAAGTTCCACAGACATGTGAGAAACAGAAATGGAAATCACGCACAGAACGAGCAGTATGGCTGGTGGCATTGTCATGCGGGAGGGTCATGTCAGGATGAGCCTGCAGGAAGGGTACCACATGAGGGAGGAGGATGTCTTCCCTGTAACGCACAGCATTGAGATTGCCTGCAATAACAACAAGCTCAGTCCGATGATACTGTGACACACCGCCCCAGACCATGACAGACCCTCCACCTCCAAATCGATCCCGCTCCAGAGTACAGGCCTCGATGTAACACTCATTCCTTCGACCATAAACGCAAATCCGACCATCACCCCTGGTGAGACAAAACTGTGACTTGTCAGTGAAGAGCACTTTTTGCCAGTCCTGTCTGGTCCAGCGACGGTGGGTTTGTGTCCATGGGCGACGTTGTTGCCGGTGATGTCTGGTGAGGACCTGCCTTACAACTAGCCTACAAGCCCTCAGTCCAGCCTCTCTATTGCGGACAGTCTGAGCATGGATTGTTCGTTCCTGGTGTAACTTGGGCAGTTGTTGCCATCCTGTACCTGTCCCGCAGGTGTGATGTTCGGATGTACCAATTCTGTGCAGGTGTTGTTACACGTGGTCTGCCACTGCGAGGACGATCAGCTGTCCGTCCTGTCTCCTTGTAGCGCTGTCTTAGGCGTCTCACAGTACGGACATTACAATTTATTGCCCCGGCCACATCTGCAGTCCTTGTGCCTCCTTGCAGCATGCCTAAGGTACGTTCACGCAGATGAGCAGGGACCCTGGGTTTCTTTCTTTTGGTGTTTTTCCGTCAGAAGGAAGTGTCTTAAATGTTCATAACTGTGACCTTAATTGCCTGACGTCTGTAAGCTGTTAGTGTCTTAACGACCGTTCCACAGGTGCATGTTCATTAAGTTTGTTTTCTTCACTGCTTTAGCACACTCTGCCAACCCGGATGTCCTAGCCGTGTCTGAATCCTGGCATAGGAAGACCACCAAAAACCCTGAAATTTCCATCCTTCATTTTAACATTCTCCGACAAGATAGAACTGCCAAAGGGGGCGGAGTTGCAGTCTACTGCAGAGATAGCCTGTAGAGTTCTGTCTTACTATCCAGGTCTTTGCCCAAACAATTTGAGATTCTACTTTTAAAAATGCACCTTTCCAGAAACAAGCCTCTCCCCATTGCCGCTTGCTATAGACCACCTTCTGCCCCCAGCTGTGTCCTGGACACCATATGTGAATTGATTGCCCCCCATCTTTCTTCAGAGCTCATGCTGTTAGGTGACCTAAACTGGGACATGCTTAACACCCCAGCCATCTTACAATCTAAGCTTGATGCCCTCAATCTTACACAAATTATCAATGAACCTACCAGGTACAACCCCAAAT
This sequence comes from Salmo trutta, assembly GCF_901001165.1. Classification (NCBI taxonomy): domain Eukaryota; kingdom Metazoa; phylum Chordata; class Actinopteri; order Salmoniformes; family Salmonidae; genus Salmo; species Salmo trutta. The sequence continues at coordinate 35,959,814 of NC_042964.1, forward strand.
CCGTAAACACGGGCACCCTCATAGATATCATCCTAACCAACCTGCCCTCCAAATACACCTCTGCTGTCTTCAACCAGGATCTCAGCGATCACTGCCTCATTGCCTATGTCCATAATGGGTCTGCGGTCAAACGACCACCTCTCATCACTGTCAAACGCTCCCTAAAGCACTTCAGCGAGCAGGCCTTTCTAATCGATCTAGCCCGGGTATCCTGGAAGGATATTGACCTCATTCTGTCAGTAAAGGATGGCTGGTTATTCTCTAAAAGTGCTTTCCTCACCATCTTAAATAAGCATGCCCCATTCCAAAAATGTAGAACCAGGAACAGATATAGCCCTTGGTTCACTCCAGACCTGACTGCCCTTGATCAACACAACAACATCCTGTGGCGTACTGCATTAGCATCGAAGAGCCCCCGCGATATGCAACTTTTCAGGGAAGTTAGGAACCAATATACACAGGCAGTTAGGAAAGCAAAGGCTAGCTTTTTCAAACAGAAATTTGCATCCTGTAGCACAAACTCCAAAAAGTTCTGAGACACTGTAAAGTCCATGGAGAATAAGAGCACCTCCTCCCAGCTGCCCACTGCACTGAGGCTAGGAAACACTGTCACCACCGATTAATTCACAATAATTGAGAATTTCAATAAGCATTTTTCTACGGCTGGCCATGCTTTCCACCTGGCTACCCCTACCCCGGTCAACAGCACTGCACCTCCCACAGCAACTTGTCCAAGCCTCCCCATTTCTCCTTCATCCAAATCCAGATAGTTGATGTTCTGAAAGAGTTGCAAAATCTGGACCCTTACAAATCAGCCGGGCTAGACAATCTGGACCCTCTCTTTCTAAAATTATCCGCTGAAATTGTTGCAACCCCTATTACTAGCCTGTTCAACCTCTCTTTCGTATCGTCTGAGATCCCTAAAGATTGGAAAGCTGCTGCGGTCATCCCCCTCTTCAAAGGGGGAGACTCTCTAGACCCAAACTGCTATAGACCCATATGTATCCTAACCTGCCTTTCTAAGGTCTTCGAAAGCCAAGTTAACAAACAGATCACCGACCATTTCGAATCCCACCGTACCTTCTCCGCTATGCAATCTGGTTTCCGAGCTGGTCATTGGTGCACCTCAGCCACGCTCAAGATCCTAAATGATATCATAACCGCCATCAATAAGAGACAATACTGTGCAGCTGTATTCATTGACCTGGCCAAGGCTTTCCACTCTGTCAATCACCACATTCTTATTGGTAGACTCAACAACCTTGGTTTCTGAAATGACTGCCTCGCCTGGTTCACCAACTACTTCTCAGACAGAGTTCAGTGTGTCAAATCAAAGGGCCTGTTGTCCGGACCTCTGGCAGTCTCTATGGGGTGCCACAGGGTTCAATCCTCGGGCCGACTCTTTTCTCTGTATACATCAATGATGTCGCTCTTGCTGCTGGTGATTCTGATCCACCTCTACGCAGATGACACCATTCTGTATACTTCTGGCCCCTCTTTGGACACTGTATTAACTAACCTCCAGACGAGCTTCAATGCCATACAACTCTCCTTCCGTGGCCTCCAACTGCTCTTGAACGCAAGTAAAACTAAAGGCATGCTCTTCAACCGATAGCTGCCCACACATGCCCGCCCATCCAGCATCACTACTCTGGACGGTTCTGACTTAGAATATGTGGACAACTACAAATACCTAGGTGTCTGGTTAGACTGTAAACTCTCCTTCCAGACTCACATTAAGCATCACCAATCCAAAATTAAATCTAGAATTGCTTATTTCGCAACAAAGCATCCTTCACTCATGCTGCCAAACATACCCTCGTAAAACTGACTATCCTAACGATCCTTGACTTCGGCGATGTCATTTACAAAATAGCCTCCAACACTTTACTCAGCAAATTGGATGCAGTCTATCACAGTGCCATCTGTTTTGTCACCAAAGCCCCATATACTACCCACCACTGCGACCTGTATGCTCTCGTTGGCTGGCCCTCGCTTCATATTCATCGCCAAACCCACTGGCTCCAGGTCATCTATAAGTCTTTTCTAGGTAAAGCCCCGCCTTATCTCAGACTCACTGGTCACCATAACAGCACCCACCCGTAGCAAGTGCCCCAGCAGGTATATTTCACTGGTCACCCCCAAAGCCAATTCCTCCTTTGGCCGCCTTTCCTTCCAGTTCTCTACTGCCAATGACTTGAACAAACTGCAAAAATCACTGAAGCTGGAGACTCATATCTCCCTCACTAACTTTAAGCACCAGCTGTCAGAGCAGCTCAAAGATCACTGCACCTGTACATAGCCCATCTGTAAATAGCCCATCCAACTACCTCATCCCCATACTGTTATTTATTTTGCTCCTTTGCACCCCAGTATCTCTACTTGCACATTCATCTTCTGCACATCTACCATTCCAGTGTTTAAATGCTATATTGTAATTATTTCGCCACTATGGCCTATTTATTGCCTTACCTCCCTTATCCTACCTCATTTTCACACACTGTATATAGACTTTTTCTATTGTATTGTTGACTGCATGTTTGTTTATTCCATGTATAACTCTGTGTTGTTGTTTGTGTCACACTGCTTTGCTTTATCTTGGCCAGGTCGCGGTTGTAAACGAGAACTTTCTCAACTAGCCTGCCTGGTTAAATAAAATAAAATAAAATAAAAATTGTTTGTTTCATTGAACAAGCATGGGAAACAGTGTTTAAACCCTTTACAATGAAGATCTGTGGAGTTATTTGGATTTTTACAAATTATCTTTGAAAGACAGGGTCCTGAAAAAGGGACATTTCTTTTTTTGCTGAGTTTGTTTCCCATGCCAATAAAGCCCTTGAATTGAGAGTGAGGGGGGAGGAGAGAGAGGGGGAGTTTGCGAGAGAGTATGAGAATATAAGAGAGAATCATGAGAAAACAAAAAGATAATTACATGACACATCGGAAGAAAAAAAACATTTAAACTGAGCAAACTGGAATCTATTTTGGCCCTAAACAGAGAGTACACAGTGGTAGAATACCTGACCACTGTGACTGACCCAAAATTAAGGAAAGCTTTGACTATGTACAGACTCAGTGAGCATGGCCTTGCTATTGAGAGAGGCCACCGTAGGCAGACCTGGCTCTCAAGAGAAAACAGGCTATGTGCACAAAATTAAGTGGAAACTGAGCTGCACTTCCTAACCTCCTGCCAAATGTATGACCATATAAGAGATACATATTTCCCTCAGATTACACAGACCCACAAAGGATTCCAAAACAATACCACAGTGTGTGTAATGAACACGATGGGAGACAGAGAGCTGGTTTCAAGCGCAGGGCGCAGCAGGTGTTTATTGTAAAGGACCACAGGAGGAGGCAGGTAGCTGGGTCCAGGGGCAGGCTGAAGGTCATACACAGGGGGTCCAAAAGGGCAACAGTACAGGCAGGGAAAAGGCTAGTAACATCGTCCGGGAGATCAGGTAATGGGTTGATAACAGGAAATCCGATAGGCTAAAGTACAGGCAGGGAATAGGCATCGTTAGTGAGGCAGGCCAAAACTATCATACACGGGAGGATTAAATTACAGTAATAACAATTTAACAATTTAATATTAAAACATAAATAAATAAATAAAATAATACTTTTTCAAAAAGCACTCCAACTAGAAGTGTGTCACAAAACTAACAATACCTCACAATGATGGGGTGCAAAGAACTGAACTAAATAGTGTGTGATAATGACATACAGGTGCGTGAACAGGTGATCAGAATTCAGGCGATTGGCATCTGGAGAGTGAGCTGCGTTCAGGGGATCTATGTGTTTGAGAGTGTGAGCTGGAAAGTGGGCTGGAAAGTGAGCTGTTTTCAGGGGACCAACATGTTTGAGAGTGTGAGTTGGAAGCAGACGTTACAGTGTGCCATCACAGCAGCAAGATGAATGACCTGGTGCCACAAGAAAAGGGCAACCAGTGAAGAACAAACCCCATTGTAAATACAACCCTTATCATATTGATTTTATTTGCACATCATTATAACACAGTTCATAGCCATAATATGACATTTGAAATGTGTCTATTCCTTTGAAACTTGTGTAATGTTTACTCTTCATTTTTGACTGAGTATTTCACTGTTTTGTTTACTATCTATTTCACTTACTTTGGCAATGTAGACATATGTTTCCCATGCCAATAAATCCCACTGAGTTGAATTGGAGAGAGAGAGAGAGAGAGAGAGAGAGCGCAATGACAAACTCTCATTTACATCAAGGGATCTATAAATGTTCTGGGGACAAACTGTCAGTGTTGCTTTGGTGTGTCGTGACAACGAAGGCTGTTGCTGCTCCTATCTGTGGGGACGATTGTTCTTGACATGAATGTGTGAGAGAGAAAGAGTGCATGATTCCATAAGAGGAAGCAAGGTGTGTGTGTGTGTGTGTGTGTTTTTATAGTAAATGAAAACTGCAACAAAAACGAAAACTAATCATGAAAAAACTATTTAGTAAACGGAAATAAAATAATTGCCAAACCCGTTTGAAAAACAAAAACTACAATGAAACTATTATCTTTTACTCCAAAACGAAACTAAAAGAAAAAAAACCCATCATGAATTATGTTCAGTTTCAGTTTATTGGGCGGCAAAAAATCGAACGGGGTTTTCAATGGTTTTCAAGAGCCTGAAACTGGTCACATTGAGATTGACTTTAGAATGTAAAGGTAGACTCAGCGAGATGACGTTGCCATGAGCAACACCTCAGTTTGAGTGGTAAGGCTAAAGCAACCGACTGTAGAGGAAAGTCGAGGAGTGATGTCGGGGGAGGTGCATCTGTGACAGCCGGAAGTCAAATCAAATCAAGTTTATTTGTCACGTGCGCCGAATACAACAGGTTTAGACCTTACATTGAAATGCTTACTTACAGGCTCAAACCAACAGTGCAAAAAAGGTATTAGGTGAACAATAGGTAAGTAAAGAAATAAAAACAACAGTAAAAAGACAGTGAAAAATAACACTAATGTGGTTTTCCAACAGCAAGGCTCAGATCAACATTGCTGTGTTGCTATTGTTTATAAAATATGAACTTTATAATTTCGAAATATATACAGAAATATATACAGAAATATATACAGAAAATTTGATATTTCAGGCACTCTCTCACTTAATGATTGTACAATGTACACACATAATATAATATTATGATTTTATTTTGTGAGTGTGTGATATAGGGGTTAGATACATGTTTTGTATCTAACCCCTATATCACACACTCACAAAATAAAATCATAATATTATATTATGTGTGTACATTGTACAATCATTAAGTGAGAGAGTGCCTGAAATATCACATTTTCTGTATATATCCACTGTGCACATAAGTCTTGGCAAATTGGTTGCTTTTTTCAGTCATGTCTTTGCTCACGTTCAGGTGGGTCAAACAAAAACAGCCTAGTGATTGGTTGACAGCTGCAGAAACTTGCAGTCAACTGCAGTCAAAACTCGATGAGATCTGATCACATGATTTTTGTAAAGTTCATGCAGTTGACATGTAAGCGCAAGTCGGACAATTTTTGTTCCCAGAATGCAACACACTTTGAAAGGCGGTGACCATCTGACAAAAATGATCCGCTCGAACGCGCCAATTGAGACAGTCACACAGAATATCTGCTCATGTGCTTCACCCTGCTACAACATGGTAGCTACAGGACCACGACAGCAGAGACGTTTCGCCTCACACTTTAACACTCCTGGTTGTTGTGGAAGTTGACCCACTGCTTCTGTTTACTTAGCATCATATAGCTGAGTCTACCTTCAGAGAGAGGCACAGCCATTTTAATATATATTGTATTGTAATTTGCACTGTACTATGTACTATACCTAGATATTGTGTGTATGTACTGATATGTAGGCTATGTAATACTATTCTGTACTATGTATTATGTCATGTGGACCCCAGGAAGAGTAGCTGATTAGGGTCCTAATAAATACCAATACCAAATAAACCTAGCCTAACCTATGACCTGAACCATTACCTCATGCATTATGGCCCCACACTGGCAAGAAGTGACAACCCCCAAAAACACACATAGGCACGATCTTAATGTCATGCTCCCCTCTGCCCTTCTCCCCTCTGCCCCTCTGCCCTTCTCCCCAATGGAGAAGGGCAGAGGGGAGGGACCTCTGGCTTTGGGCTACTTTCTGTACCAACCACTAAAACTAAAACGGAAACTAATTAATATAAAAACGAAGTAAACATGCTTTATAAAACTAGTAAATTGGATCTGAAAACTAACTGAACCTAAACTGACTTTCAAATAAAACGAACAGAAATAAAAACGAATATAAAAACACAACTGTAGCGGGTGAGTGTTTTGCGATTTGAGTTTCTATCGTAAGTAAAGAAAAATTCTAATTCACATGTGTGTGTGTGTGTGTGTGTGTGTGTGCGTGCCCGACCGTGTTGTGAACTTGAGTGTGTGTGCACGCGAGTTTTAAAGCACGCAAATGTGTGTGTGACAAAGAGGGCCAACTCTCGCGTTGTATGTGGCCTTGCTTTGTACTCCCTCCCTCCCCAGTTCAGTTTCCACCCTCGGCAGTGTGTGAAATCTCCGCTGTGACATTTGGGAGCAATTTAAAGTGCGTTGCAAAGGTTGTCAGGGGATTAATCTCATACCACGCTGAGGCGCAGAAAAAACGGCTCCCTCCAAGAATTAAAACACAATTTACCCATCAAGCTGACTCTTTCAAGACGAGAGACAAGCATAAATAATATCTCTGCGGTCCAGATTCGCTAATTTACGAGCTTAACATGTCTAAATGTTATTAGTAGAGCTGAGGAGGTTAGCAGAGCTGCTGGAGGGAGAGATTTGTTATCCTGGCGAACAGAACAGCAGAGTGTTGGAGTGGTGGAGAGACATACCTGACACCCACTTTCCTATAAAACACACACACACACACACACACACACACACACACACACACACACACACACACACACGCGCACGCACACACACACACACACACACACACACACACACACACACACACACACACACACACACATGCACACACACACACACACACACACACACATGCAAGTACACACACACACATTGGGCTGAACTCACCCTCAAGGGCAATATACAAACTTGGCACATTCCTCTTCTGTTCCACTCCTCTCCTTCTCTAATTTGTCTTCCTCTTCTCTATGTTCTCTCTCATCTCCCTCTCTGTTCAGGCCCACTCACAACATCAAACGAAGGGCATATTTGAGTTGTCATTGTCATTGCTCTCTTATGTAAAAGTTAGATGTGTCATTCAGTACATGGTACATCTCACATATCTGTCAGTTATAATACTTGGCTCTGCAAAATAGCGCATAAGGTAACGGTCCTTACAGAAAACCATGATGTAAAATGTCCAACAATCTGTTACTGAGACACAGCCTATACTGTGTCAAGATTGGATACACAGCAAATATCCATCCTTCACATCTTGTCCTGGACGTTGTGACATTGCTATTACTAATAGGGTTTGTTGCTTTCACAGAAACAGCGACATGACTGGTGACACTGAGTGAGGTAAGTATCATTTAGGACAGCAGTGTTTTTTTTTAAGGAAATCAGTCGGGCTTTGAACTTACTCTTTGAAGTTGTAATTGTAGAACGCATAAGGCGCAATTCCTAAATTGGATAGTGCATTAGCAGTTTCCTCTTGTCCTGTCAGTCATTGCAAAAAAAGCTATTTATAACTTGTCAGAAATGTCCAGATCAACTAGCCCATGTTAGCTAACACTGTTGGGTTTACAGCCCATTGATGTTGTTGTAATGTTTTAGTCACTCAGACATCTCATGAACACACATAAGAAATGGCAAAATGTGTAAAATTTTAGGAGCGGGGTAGAAGTCAAGGACTGAACACTGAATACTTAATAGTCACTTTGTTCTTTGAGATGTATATCACAGTGAGATAGATGTGTGTCACAGTGAGATAGATGTGTGTATAGTGAGATAGATGTGTGTCACAGTGAGATAGATGTGTGTCACAGTGAGATAGATGTGTGTCACAGTGAGATAGATGTGTGTCACAGTGAGATAGATGTGTGTATAGTGAGATAGATGTGTGTCACAGTGAGATAGATGTGTGTCACAGTGGGATAGATGTGTGTATAGTGAGATAGATGTGTGTCACAGTGAAATACATGTGTGTCACAGTGGGATAGATGTGTGTATAGTGAGATAGATGTGTGTCACAGTGAGATAGATGTGTGTCACAGTGAGATAGATGTGTGTCACAGTGGGATAGATGTGTGTATAGTGAGATAGATGTGTGTATAGTGAGATAGATGTGTGTCACAGTGAGATAGATGTGTGTATAGTGAGATAGATGTGTGTCACAGTGAGATAGATGTGTGTCACAGTGAGATAGATGTGTGTCACAGTGAGATAGATGTGTGTCACAGTGAGATAGATGTGTGTCACAGTGGGATAGATGTGTGTATAGTGAGATAGATGTGTGTATAGTGAGATAGATGTGTGTATAGTGAGATAGATGTGTGTCACAGTGAGATAGATGTGTGTATAGTGAGATAGATGTGTGTCACAGTGAGATAGATGTGTGTATAGTGAGATAGATGTGTGTATAGTGAGATAGATGTGTGTATAGTGAGATAGATGTGTGTATAGTGAGATAGATGTATATCACAGTGAGATAGATGTGTGTCACAGTGAGATAGATGTGTGTATAGTGAGATAGATGTGTGTATAGTGAGATAGATGTGTGTATAGTGAGATAGATGTGTGTCACAGTGTGTCTCAGTGTTTTGATCTCCCAGTTTTGTTTATATTCCAGAAACAGGAGTCCTCCTCCACGTCAGCCCTCTGTTACCCAGACAGATGAGTTGAACCCCCAAACATACACACCTCTCCCCCCACCTGCCTGCAGAATGGGGTAGCAGATGCAGGTTAAGAGAGAGAGAGGAGGACAGAGAGAGAAAGAGAGATTTGGAGGGGAGAATGAGAGAGACAGAGACAGAGGGAGTGCTTAGACTCACCTGCCAACCTGAGTTAGTAGAGACGTAGCATGCCCTCTCTGCTCCTGCAGGCTTAGTGTCAAGGGGGTGCCATGCCAGTCTGTGTGTGTGTGTGTGTGTGTGTGTGTGTGTGTGGCTCAGCAGGGGTTTCCCCTGAAGCACCTCTCTCGTCTCAGCAGGAGGTGGGGCAGGATGGCAGGCACTATGTCAGCCGCCTAAAGGGCGGAGCCGGAGGACCCCATCCCTGCCAGACAGACAGAGATGAGCGACGGAGAGGCGAGGCCTGCGGTGGGTGCACCTTCCATCTTCTCTTCCTCTGCTGTTTGCACTGCCCTGGCTTCAGTGGAGAGTACTTAACTTGGATTGGTTGCATTGCTCTGTTCTGACTCCTGAGGAGCACATTTGGCTCTCCTGCTGAGTCTATGCACGCAGAAAGGTTTGATGCTTTCCATTCTGTAGCTATGATGCTAATCCTCTCACCTTAATCCACCCGTCTAATGTACTTTGCAGTGTTGGTACTGTTATTATTAATGTGAGATTGACCAATAGGCTGAAAGCATTCTGTTTCAGACATCACTAATGTCCCTGAAGGGAATACCATCTCATCATCCAGCCTCAAATGGTAAAACTGTATTGTTCTAGTTAGCTTGGCTACCAAAGTGCTGTTTTTTCTGTTTGGGTTGTGTATTGGTCTGCATACCTACACTTTGTATTGTACTGTATTTCACATAGCAAAAATATTATTTAGCTGAGTCTTTGATTGAGGCTTTCAGCATGGGTGGACCTATGGCCCGGCTGTGCCATTCAAATATTCCATCTATTTCCGTCACATTCTTTACTGCAAAGAACTGACCAATGAACATGGACTACATCAGCGTCAGCACCATATATGGTGAATTCTGATCTGGTCTAGTTGAGAGGCAGGAAGCAGGACAGCCTTGAATGAGCCATAGCCATAGTCTCTGACCGCTATGTGGTGAGTGCCAGTGAATTACACTATAATCACAGTGTAATGAAATGAGTGGATTACACAGTTTCTGGTGGTTCATTACCTGATTAAACAACTACAACATGGACCAATTCAGCATTGACCAATCATTGAGCCACAATAGTACTTACATCATATTCATGGCAGTTTCTGATTGCTCTATTCTCAACCAATCTATGTTATGCCTCAACTAATACTGTCAGAACAGCAAATGTGACCGAGGCAGGGTTGAACAGTGACCATATTGGGCTGACGTTGACTTTACTGAGGTTCTCAGTAAAGTCAATTACCCATGTTACACATCCTTGCCCCAATTACCCATTACCCATGTTACACATCCTTGCCCCAATTACCCATTACCCATGTTACACATCCTTGCCCCAATCCTGTTGAGGTCATAATTATTTTTAAACTACTACATAATTTGACATCTTACTCCACTTAGGACAAGTCCTGGTCTCCATTGACAACGACTCAAAGGCCATCTGCGAGATCAGTAGGCAGGTTAACATTGACCCAGGTTTATTCAACAAAAGCAATGTCACAAAAAAACATTGTGACGTGTAATGGGAACAGCAGCTGTACGAGACATGTTTCTAAAGATTGACAACATTTGGATCTGTTCGACAGGGGCGGATTGTTCTTTTGTCCAACTTTCTTTATTGCAACAAGTAGCTATGCTTCCATGAACATGTGTCGACATTTAGAAAGTTCACACAGAAATAGATGCAAAAATTGTCTGCTGGGCTGAGCTTACATCTTGTGTCGATTAAATCAGCTGGACGTAATGACCTGGTTGAATGGTTTCCATTACCCATTTAGGCAAATTACACGTTAATAAACTGGCGACAGCTTGTATGCCCTCCCAGCTGTCCGTTTCAGGTCTCAGGTAGCCTGCAAAAGCCAGCATGAATAGAATGCAATAATTGACTAATATTTACCATATTCTAATAACTGTCATGTGCTAATATATGGCCAAGGTCCGTGGCATGTTGAAACTTGCATTTCTGTAGAAATAATTGGATGGTTAAAGTTACCAGCCAACCAGAAAAGCAAGGTGAAGCAATTCAGGCATTCTTGAAAGTCAGGACAATCCTGATTGCAAAGAAACATATAAACAACATTTTTGTTGTTGAAATGTTTTATTTTGCAAGCAGTAGGCATTTAGAATTAAATGTGGTGTGGAGCTTATAGTTATGTGCTTACATCACCTTCAAAAGTATTCGGCCATCATAATTTACAACAAAAAACAGTTTCCACCATAATTTGTCACAATACAGAAAGTTCTACAAAAGAAAAATCAACTCCTCTCGAACAGACGGATAACAGTGTTGTCGATGTTTCGAAAAATGTCCCTATGCCGTTTCCATTACACATGTCGCAATAATTTCTTTGTCACCAATTTATTACTGAGCAATTTGCCGAAATGGATCATGGAAACACTTCCACCACTTAATTTTTATTAGACATTGTAGGTTTTTGAGAAAACCTTTTATTTTTGGGGAGGGAGTGTGACATCATTATGTCCCGCTGTTTTTATCGAGAAGACAGTTCAATGGAAATGTAGCAGGTAATTGTCCCATCTATTTTCTATGCCTAGAAGGCCAGCATCCCGGAGTCGCCTCTTCACCGTTGACGTTGAGACTGGTGTTTTGCGGGTACTATTTAATGAAGCTGCCAGTTGAGGACTTGTGAGGCGTCTGTTTCTCAAACTAGACACTCTAATGTACTTGTCCTCTTGCTCAGTTGTGCACCGGGGCCTACCACTCATCTTTCTATTCTGGTTAGAGCCAGTTCTGTGAAGGGAGTAGTACACAGCGTTGTACGAGATCTTCAGTTTCTTGGCAATTTCTCACATGGAATAGCCTTCATTTCTCAGAACAAGAACAGACTGACGAGTTTCAGAAGAAAGGTCTTTGTTTCAGGCCATTTTGAGCCTGTAATCGAACCCACAAATGCTGATGCTCCAGATACTTAACTAGTCTAAAGAAGGCCAGTTTTACTGCTTCTTTAATCGTGTAAACAGTTTTCAGCTGTGCTAACATAATTGCAAAAGGGTTTTCTAATGATCAATTAGCTTTTTAAAATGATAAACTTGGATTAGCTAATGATGGTTGCTGATAATGGCTACAGTAGTCATTTACAACATTAACAATGTCTACACTGTATTTCTGATCAATTTGATGTTATTTTAATGGACAAAAAAATGTGCTTTTCTTTCAAAAACAAGGACATTTCTAAGTGACCCCAAACTTTTGAACGGTACTGTAACTACAGGAAGAACTAGTGTTCACTGTTTACTTTCACTGTAGCTCAATGTCAGACGCTGGAATGAAAACTAAATGGTGTACTGGAATGAAATAAAACCAACTTCAGTATTTCAAAGCAGTTTAATTAATATAACCAGTGCTGTTGCAAGAGAATATCTTCAACACCTCAGACATTATTAGAGACAATTAACAGGTGACAGACAGGTGATAGTAAAGGTGCTTGTCCCACCTCCCTAACTCCTCTCTTCCCACTCTCCACCTGCTCCCTTCTAAATCATATCTTACCCCTCCCTCTCTTCCTCAACCCCATCCACCCTCCTAATTCTTACCTCTGTCTCTTTCTCTTATTTCCCCCTTACCTCCTTCCATCCCTATCCTCCATCCTCATTTTTACCTCTCTCCCTCCCCTTCTCCCTCCCGGTTCGTACCTCTCTGTCGACTCTCGCCCACGCGGGCCTCGCGAGTTTCTCCTCGCCAACTCTCAGGGCACCCGTCGATGCCCGAGGTTCTGAGCATCTCTATCTGTCGCACACACGCCAACGCCTCTCTCACACACACTCACACACATTCTCTCTCTCTCTCTCACACACACACACACACACACACACACACACTCCTGTCACCTCCACAGCACCAAGCCATCTGTAGAGCCCCGACACACCGGCACACAGCCACTCACAACCTTACAGTCCTATTAGATAACTAACTTCCCAATCAACTCAAGAGAGAGAAAGTGTCTGTGTGTGTGTGTGTGAGAGAGAGAGAGAGAGAGAGAGAGAGAGAGAGAGAGAGAGAGAGAGAGAGAGAGAGAGAGAGAGAGAGAGAGAGAGAGAGAGAGAGAGAAAGAAAGAAAGAAAACAGAGAGAGAAAACAGAGACCAACCGTTGAAGGGCACAGATGTTGAAAATACAGGGACAAAGAATCTGAGAGACATAATGAGCATAGTGAAGGACATCCAGCAGTAAGGCAGGGCAGAGCTTGGTCTGGGTGAACCCATCTATTGATGCTGTAATTGGGAGCGTGACCAACAATTACCTGTACCCAATCTTTTTGAGGCTCTCCACAATGGAAACACAATGGAGAGACCCCTTTCTACACCTTTTAGACGTGCTGCTAGGTCATTTGTTGATATCACCTCACATCACCACCCCATTGGAGACACTTTCTGAGAAAAATGTTCGGTAATTCCTAGTAGAGTAAACAACCTATTACTCTCCTCTCCTCCCTCTCTCCTCTCCCCCTTGTCTCCTCCTCCTCTCCTCTCTTCTTTTCCAGAGAGGTTCTACAGGCCACCGAGTGGAGGCTGGTTGTAAATCTCACGACACTTTAATGACTTATAATGAGATTCCTAAAACACGGATAAAAACTTGCAGAAAGAGTGAAAAAACAGTGGCCACGCTGACAGTGAGCAGGCTTGACATTTGGCCTTTCGTAATTAGTGAAGTGCCAGATCCCATCCCACTAAATCTCGGCGCTAAATCATTATTCTCCGCGGTGTTGACTCTGTCATGTCGCTCGCTTATAAGGCTTTACCATTTCTGTAAATATTGCAGCCAAAATTACATTACAATTTTTTTCAAATCCCCCCCACCCTCCCCCTTTAATTGCTTGCCCTCCGAACACAAGCTGCTTTGGCAATACATAAGATGGTATGTGAGTTAATATAGACAGAGAATTGGCAGGGAGGGAGGTGTGTGCGCACGCGCGTGCGTGTGTGTGTGTGTGTTTGTGTGTGTGTGTGTGTGTGTGTGTGTGTGTGTGTGTGTGTGTGTGTGTGTGTGTGTGTGTGTGTGTGTGTGTGTGTGTGTGTGTGTGTGTGTGCGGCTCTAAAAGGGAGCACTAACAAGATGAGATGAAGTGTGTGTGTGTGGAGTGTGTGGAGGAGCTGGAGAGAGAGAGCGACTGATCACACAGGCAAGCTGAGGAGCAGCAGACCCATGCCACAGGAACACGGCTGTCAGCAGAATGGAGGAGGGAAGGAAAGAGTAGACAACACTGTACAGAGAGACATTGAGACAGAATGTAGAAAATGAAAAAGTACAAGTGAAAAGGTACAAGGAAGAAGTAGGTGTATGGATGCATGAAGAAGGTATCAGAATCTGAGGAGATTTTTTGTACCTGTAAAGGTGTGATAGTGACAGGTGTAAGAGCGGGAGAAGAGAGAGAGCATTATCTGAATCTACATAATACCCATCCAACATCAGCTCATCATCACAAAACAACAATAAAAGGGTGCTCCGCAGCCAGCCCTCCACCTACGAAGAAGTTGAACAAAGTTCTCCCTCTCCTCCTCTCTTCCTCTGATCATCTCAGTGGGCACTTAAAAGAGGCATCATTCAGGCTCAGTAAATCTCAGTGATGTGGTGATGGCTGAAGGACCCTTGGGTTGACAGGGGCTCAAACTACACCCATAAACCCTACAGCTATTAACCACTAATCCCTATGGGCGAGCCGAAGGACGGAGAGACTGAGACGACACCCAGTAAATATCAATAACAAATAAGACAGCTGGTATGGTGGTATTAGGGCCCCTAGCCCCTTTAGCTGCCCTCTCCTAGCCTCATCAGACCCCAATCTTTTATTTATGGGGATTTGGCCTGTTTTAATCTGGGGGGGGCATTCCTGACACTCAATTAAAAGAGAAGAATGTTCCTATCTCTCTCTCTCTCTTTTTCCCTCTCTCTCGATCCCTCGTTCTCCCTCACTTGTCTCAGCCCAGCAATGTAGAGTTCAAGGCTCTCTCTCGATCCCTCGTTCTCCCTCACTTGTCTCAGCCCAACAATGTAGAGTTCAAGGATAACTTTTTATTCCTCTCCTATGAATCATCATGATGATGTTAGACCCCCTGCAGATGTGATGAGATGAACTGGGAAATGATGGGATGGGGGAGAATTGGGTAATTATAGGGTTATACCGTAGTGTGGTTATAGCATGGTAGACACACACAAATTCACAATGATCTTGTTTGCAGATGGGGCAATAGATCATATTGGATGTTCCGGCTCACATGTGGGGTAATGGTACAGATGTAGGATTTTAATTTGAGCCTGTTTGCTGCAGCAGGAAAATAATCCTGCAGCAACAGGAAATGTAAATTATTATGTGGATCATAATTAATGGACATTTTTCGTATAGGGACAATCAAGTCTGAAATTCCAAAGTGGAAATTGCAAACTTCAGAAGCCTTTTTAAACCTCAAATACACTACACGTTTTACATTTTTAAAGTTCTCCTGCAACAGGGGGATCAAATTAAGATCCTACATCTGTAGTTAGATTCGCTCTCAACAGCCCTAGGGTTTAGGCTGGAGTCAGGGTGAGGGTTTGGGATACGGTTTGGGATAGGGTTAGATAACATGCTAGTAGTTGCAAAGTTGCTAATTAGCTAAAATGCCAAAGTTGTCCACAATGAAATTCCAACACGCAACCTAGGGTTAGGGTTAAGGTTAGGGTTAGGGTTAGGGCTCAAAATAAACATATTGATATATACTATTACTGTAAGATGAGTGAAGGAGCAAAAGAATGCATTAGTGAAAATCAAATGTGTTTATCAACATTCACTCTTACAAGTCACACAGCATACCAAAGACAAGACAAGGCATGAAATCAAAAAATAAGTCCTTAGTGCGTGTTGTTTAGTGTTGCCTCATGTTTAGAACATGTGGCTTAAAAAAAAAAAGATTCTCCCCCTGTGGGTTGTTCTAAGGGCAGCCACCCAGGTGCTGCTGTGACCCAGAACAGAGAGGCTAAACAAGGCCCGAGGATCCCCCTGGTCTCCTTAACACCACTCCCAGGACAGAAGCCCCCGAGGCCAGCCTGACCCAGCCTGACCGGCCCCTGCCCGGCCCAGCTCTAGACCTCAGACTTCAGCTCCAGACCTGGCTTCAAATAGTATTTGTTTTCTTTCAAGTCATTTTGAGCGTTTCATTGAGTGTGCCTGGAGTGCCAGGAGAGGTGGGGTTTGCACTTTGGGGACTATTCCATTGGTTCCATGTGTAGTAGGCAAGCTCAATCAAACACAGCTACTTAAGTATTTGAATGAAGTGTGATATTATTTGAACCCAGGTCTGCTCCGCTCAGGGAACAGGGAATAGGACAATAGCCAAGAATGTGTTTGGAAATGTCATCAGCATTAAACCTCCTCTAACTTGTTTGGTTTTCTCTCACAGTCAGTTTGTATGTGGTTGTCAGCATGAAGACCTCTACTAGAACAACTCACTGTGTATTATTCCTGTGGTGGATGCACATCTGTTTTGACAGCCTACTTAAAGCTTGGCTGTTGACAGCAAATGTTTTCACTCAAGCACACTTTTCAAATGATTGTTTGTGGCTGCTTAGAGAAATAGCTGGAATCATTTCCTTCAGATGGCTCTTGTTCTCAGTACTTTCTGTTAGAGCAATTTCCCTTCAATGAAACCTGCCATTGTTGTGCTGAGGGTTTTGAATTGTTGTTGCAGTATATATTATCTTTCTGATTCAATCAATCAAAAGAAATGTGCATCCTCAAAGCATTCCAAGTGTATTTTTCAGTCTTATCCCAAAACCTGGCCAGCGGCTTTGACTGAATGGTGGGATCTGTCTGTCGGTCCGTCTGTCTGTCCGGTCTATTATAATGCAGCAGTATCAAAGAGTGGCCCCAGTTCTGACCTCCCATTCCCCCATCTGTTCTAACCCAGACTTGATGACATCGACCTGGGCCACGCTCTACGCTTATCTTCCCTGGTCCATAATAGCTCCCTGTCCTTCACCCACCTGAGAGAATGGTAGAGAGACATGGTGGTGATTTGACACTACTATTGCTCTGATGGATGTAATCATATGATTTCTATTATCTAAAATGAACCCACTAAAGTGACTCTGTTTGACCTTACTGATGTGTTTTAGAGTCTGAGGACCATCAGATGGAAGGAAATGACTCAGACCGTTACTGATGGCAGAATAATATGTGAGAGACCCACTAAAATAGCACAAGGCAGCGCTAAACACTTATTTACAACTATTATTGTAATCTGAGGACCAAGCACTTTCACTATACAAGTATCTTATATCTTTTTTTTATCTGGCCCTCACTCTTTACCATTTATTTTACATTCACTTTTTAGTGATTTAGCAGACTATGGACTTCCCACTGGGCACAGACGTCAGTTCAAGGTCTAGTTTTGGTTTACATGTGATTGAGTTTTCAACTAATGTGAATTCAATGTGAAATCAACCAAAAATTGCAAAAAATATGGGTGAAAAAAGACTAAATTAATGACTTTTTGCAAATCCAATCAGTTTTCCACATTGATTCAATGTTCTCACATGGATTGTTTTGGTTGAAATGACATGGAAACAATGTTAAGATGGCGCTTGTTAAGATGGCGCCGACAGAGATGGTCGCCTCGCTTCGAGTTCTTAGGAAACTATTAGGAAACTATGCAGTATTTTTTTCCCCCCATGTATTATTTCTTACATTGTTACCCCAGGAAATCATAAGTGTTATTACATACAGCCAGAAAGAACTTTTGGATATAAGAGTGACGTCAACTTACCAACATTATGACCAGGAATACGACTTTCCCAAAGCGGACCCCTGTTCGGACCACCACCCAGGACAATGGATCTAATTCCAGTAGTCGACCCAAAACAACGGCGCTGCAGAAGGGGCAGAAGAAGCGGCCATCTGGTCAGGCTTTGTAGACGTGCACATCGCCCACCGCTCCCGAGTATACTATTAGCCAATGTCCAGTCTCTTGACAACAAGGTAGATGAAATTCGAGCAAGGGTTGCCTTCCAGAGAGACATCAGAGATTGTAACATTCTCTGCTTCAAGGAAACATGGCTCTCTCGGGATATGTTGTTGGAATCGGTTCAGCCACCAGGCTTCTCCATGCATCACGCCGACAGAGATAAACACCTCTCTGGAAAGAGGAAGGGAAGAGGTGTATTCTTCATGATTAACGACTCATGGTATAATCATAACAACATACAGGAACTCAAGTACTTCTGCTCACCCGACCTAGAATTCCTTACAATAAACTGCCGGCCATTTTACCTACCAAGAGAATTCTCATCAGTTATAGTCACAGCTGTGTACATTCCCCCTCAAGCAGACACCACGACGGCCATCAAGGAACTTCACTGGACTATATGCAAATTGGAAACCATATATCCAGAGGATGCATTTATTGTAGCTGGGGATTATAACAAAGCAAATTTGAGAACAAGGCTACCTAAATTCCAAAAGCATATTGATTGCACTACGCGCATGGGCAAGACCCTCGACCACTGCTGCTCTAACTTCCATGATGAATACAAAGCCCTCCCCCGCCCTCCCTTCGGCAAATCCGACCACGATGCCATCTTGCTCCTACCGTCCTATAGGCAGAAACTCAAACAGGATGCACCAGTGACGAGAACTGTTCAACGCTGGTACGGAAGCCACGCTTCAAGATTGTTTTGATCACGCGAACTGGAATATGTTCCGGTCAGCCTCAGAGAACAACATCGACCTATACGCTGCGTTTATAAAGAAGTGCATTGGAGATGTTGTACCCACTGTGACTATTAAAACCTACCCTAACCAGAAACTGTGAATAGATGGCGCCATTCGCGCAAAACTGAAAGCGCCATCCACCGCATTTAACCATGGAAAGAGGTCTGGGAATATGACTGAATATAAACAGTGTAGTTATTCCCTCCGCAAGGCAATTAAACAACTGAAATGCCAGTACAGGGACAAGGTGGAGTTGCAATTCAACGGCTCAGACACGAGACGTGGCAGGGTCTACGAAAAGAAAACCAGCCACGTCATGGACAGCGACATCACGCTTCCAGACAAACTGAACACCTTTGCCTGCTTTGAGGATAACACAGTGTCACAGTTGCGGCCCGCTAACAACGACTGCGACACCCCCCCCCCCCCCCCCCCCCTTGTGGCTGACGTGAGCGAAACATTTAAACATGTTAGCTGCGTCCTCAGAGCACGCACAGACCAGGTGGCTGGTGCGTTTACGAACATATTCAATCACTCCCTATCCCAGTCTGTTGTACCCACATACTTCAAGATGGCTACCATTATTCCTGTACCCAAGAAGGCAAAGATAACTGAACTAAATGAAGTGTCATTATGAAGTGCTTTGAGAGACTAGTCAAGGATCATATCACCTCCACCTTACCAGCCACCCTAGACCCACTTCAGTTTGCATACCGCCCCAACAGGTTCACAGACGACGCAATCGCCATCACACTGCACACTGCCCTATCCCATCTGGACAAAAAGGATACCTATGTAAGAATGCTGTTCATTGACTACAGCTCAGCATTCAACACCATAGTACCCTCCAAGCTCATCATCAAGCTGGAGGCCCTGGGTCTCAACCCAGCCCTGTGCAATTGGAAAATCAGGAAAACAACCTCCCACTCAACATCAACAAAACAAAGGAGATGATCGCGGACTTCAGGAAACAGCAGAGAGAGCACCCCCATATCCACATAGAAGAGACAGCAGTGGAGAAGGTGGAAAGTTTAAAATTCCTAGGCTTACACATCACAGACAAACTGAAATGGTCCACCCACACAGATAGGGTGGTGAAGAAGGTGCAACAGCACCTCTAATTTGGCTTGTCACCCAAAACCCTGACAAACTTTTACAGATGCACAATCGAGAGCATCCTGTTGGGCTGTATCACAGCCTGGTACGGCAATTGCACCGCCCTCAACCTGCAAGGCACTCCAAAGGGTGGTGCACAACACCATCAGAAGCTAACCAGCTAATTAGCTACTAGCTATTTAGTCATTGTTAGCCACTGCTAGCGGACTTTACCTTCTGCAGAGGCACCAATGTTACTGTTTTTCCCTACTACAACGCCAGATTCCTGCCGTAAACCCTGGACCATTACTCCTGATCATCACAGCTAGCTAGCTGCCACAGAGTGACCCAGCCCCGAAGCTAGCCCTGAGCCAGGCCCACCTCCCGGCGGCCTACTCTGTGATCACCCAGCTACCCAGCCGATGCCTCTCGGACACGGCTATAATCCACTACTCCACCGGATACTTGCCGTAAGCTCTGGACCTTTGCAGCGGATCATCGCTGCTAGCTAGCTGCTACCGAGTGGCTATAGAGGCTAATGCCTCTGCCCCGAAGCTAGCACCAGTTAGCCGCGAGCCAGGCGCATCTCCCGGCTAGCAACTGAAATTACTACAACTACAATACCTCTTTCGCCATCTGGCCCGGACCCTATGTCGACACGGCGCCCCGCCGTGCCAACACGACTGGTCCGCAGACGTAATTCCATCCGCAGTGCCCTCAACCGGCCGTTGCCGGACGTCGGAGCAGACGCTTCTACTTACCCCGGCCTGCTAACTTTAAACACTGTGTCTCCTGCGTGCTAGCGTAGTAACGACTACCCCGCGGCTTCCCTGTTCCATCTATTGCTGTTCACTGGACCCTATGATCACTTGGCTACATAGCTGATGCCTGCTGGACTGTTCATTTATCACGGTACTCCATTTTGTTTATTTTTTCTGTTTATCTGTCAGCCCTAACCCCGAACTCAGGCCCTGTGTGTAGTTAACCGACCATCTCTGCCCATTCATCGCCATTTTACCTGTTGTTGTTGTCTTAGCTGATTAGCTGTTGTTGTCTTACCCATTGTTGTCTTAGCTAGCTCTCCCAATCAACACCTGCGATTGCTTTATGCCTCGCTTTATGTCTCTATCAAATGTCACTCAGTATAACCAGCACGTCCAGAGATGCAACCTCTCTTATCATCACTCCACTGTACCCGCACACCACCATACCCCTGTCTGCACATTATGCCCTGAATCTATTCTACCACGCCCAGAAATCAGCTTATTTTATTCTCTGTCCCCAACACACTAGACGACCAGTTTTGATAGCCTTTAGCCGTACCCTCATCCTACTCCTCCTATGTTCCTCGGGTGATATGGAGATTAACCCAGGCCCTGCATGTCCCCAGGCACTCTCATTTGTTGACTTCTGTAACCGTAAAAGCCTTGGTTTCATGCATGTTGACATCAGAAGCCTCCTCCCTAAGTTTGTTTTACTCACTGCTTTAGCACACTCCGCCAACCCTGATGTCCTTGCCGTGTCTGAATCCTGGCTTAAGAAGGCCACCAAAAATTCAGAGATTTCCATACCCAAATACAACATTTTCCATCAAGATAGAACTGCCAAAGGGGGAGGAGTTGCAATCTACTGCAGAGATAGCATGCAAAGTTCTGTCATACTTTCCAGCTCTATGCCCAAACAGTTCGAGCTTCTAATTTTAAAAATTAATCTCTCACTGTTAAAATAAGTCTCTCACTGTTGCCGCCTGTTATAGACCCCCCCCCCCCCCCCCCCCCAAGCTCCCAGCTGTGCCCTGGACACCATATGTGAATTGATTGCCCCTCATCTATCTTGAGAGTTCGTTCTGTTAGGTGACCTAAACTGGGATATGCTTAACACCCCGGTAGTGCTACAATCTAAGATAGATCAATCTCACACAAATCATCAAGGAACCCACCAGGTACAACCCTAAATCCGTAAACATGAGCACCCTCATAGATATTATCCTGACCAACTTTCCCTCCAAATAAAGTTCTGCTGTTTTCAACCAGGATCTCAGCGATCACTGCCTCAATGCCTGCATCAGATATGGGTCCGCGGTCAAACGACCACCCCTCATCAACTGCCAAACGCTCCCTAAAATACTTCTGCGAGCAGGCCTTTCTAATCGACCTGGCCCGGGTATCCTGGAAGGATATTGACCTCATCCCGTCAGTCGAGGATGCCTGGTCGTTATTTAAAAGTAGTTTCCTCACCATCTTAAATAAGCATGCCCCTTTCAAAAAATGTAGAACTAAGAACAGATATAGCCCTTGGTTCACTCCAGATCAGACTGCCCTTGACCAGCACAAAAACATCCTGTGGCGGACTGCAATAGCATTGAATAGTCCCCGCGATATGCAACTGTTCAGGGAAGTTAGGAACCAATACACGCAGTCAGGAAACCAAAGGCTAGCTTTTTCAAACAGAAATTTGCATCCTGTAGCTCTAACTCCAAAAAGTTTTGGGACACTGTAAAGTCCATGGAGAACAAGAGCACCTCCTCCCATCTGCCCACTGCACTGGGGCTAGGTAACACGGTCACCACCGATAAATCCATGATAATAGAACATTTCAATAAGCATTTCTCTACAGCTGGCCATGCTTTCCTCCTGGCTACTCAAACCCCGGCCAACAGCTTCGCCAACCCCCCCCCCCCCCCCCCGCACCTACTTACCCGAGCCTCCCTCCCCAGCTTCTCCTTTACCCAAATCCAGAGAGCAGATGTTCTGAAAGAGCTGCAAAACCTGGACCCATACAAGTCAGATGGGCCGCCATTGTTTCAACCCCTATTACCAGTCTGTTCAATCTCTCTTTCGTATCGTTCGAGATCCCTAAAGATTGGAAAGCTGCCACGGTCATCCCCCTCTTCAAAGGGGGTGACACTCTAGACCCAAACTGCTATAGACCTATATGTATCCTGCCCTGCCTCTCTAAGGTCTTCAAAAGTCAAGTTAATTAACAGATCACTGAACATTTCGAATCCCACCGTACCTTCTCCGCTGTGCAATCCGGTTTCCGAGCAGGTCACGGGTGCACCTCAGCCACGCTCAAGGAACTATCATAACCGCCATCGATAAAAGACAGTACTGTGCAGCTGTCTTCATTGACCTGGCCAAGGCTTTCGACTCTGTCAATCACCGTATTCTTATCGGCAGACTCAATAACCTTGGTTTCTCAAATGACTGCCTCGCCTGGTTCACCAACTACTTCGCAGATAGAGTTCAGTGTGTCAAATCAGAGGGCCTGTTGGCCGGATCTCTGGCAGTCTCTATGGGGGTACCACAGGGTTCAATTCTTGGGCCGACCATTTTCTCTGTTTATATCAATGATGTCGCTTTTGCTGCGGGTGATTCCCTAATCCACCTCTACGCAGACATCATTCTGTATACATCTGGCCCCTCTTTGGACACTGTGTTAACTAACCTCCAGACGAGCTTCAATGCCATAAAACACTCCTTCTGTGGCCTCCAACTGCTCTTAAACGCTAGTAAAACCAAATGCATGTTTTTCAACCGTTCGCTGCCCGCACCCTCCCGCCCGACTAGCATTACAACCCTGGATGGTTCCGACCTAGAATATGTGGACAACTACAAATACCTAGGTGTCTGGCTAGACTGTAAACTCTCCTTCCAGACTCATATTAAACATCTCCAAAATCAAAACTGGAATCGGCTTTCTATTTCATAACAAAGCCTCCTTCACTCACGCCGCCAAACTTACCCTAGTAAAACTGACTATCCTACCGATCCTTGACTTCGGCGATGTCATCTAGAAAATAGCTTCCAATTCTCTACTCAGCAAACTGGATGCAGTCTATCACAGTGCCATCTGTTTTGTTACCAAAGCCCCTTATACCACCCACCACTGCAACCTGTATGCTCTAATTGGCAGGCCCTCGCTACATATTCATCGCCAGACCCACTGGCTCCAGGTCATCTATAAGTCTATGCTAGGTAAAGCTCCGCCTTATCTCAGCTCACTAGTCACGATAACAACAACCACCTGTATGTAGCACGCGCTCCAGCAGGTATATCTCACTGGTCATCCCCAAAGCCAACACCTCCTTTGGCCGCCTTTCTGCTGCCAGTGACTGGAACGAATTGCAAAAATTGCTGAAGCTAGAAACTTAAATTTCCCTCACTAACTTTAAACATCAGCTATCTGGGCAGCTAACCGATCGCTGCAGCTGTACATAGTCCATCTGTAAATAGCCCACCCAATCTACCTACCTCATCCCCATATTGTTTTTATTCACTTTTCTGCTCTTTTGCACACCAGTATCTCTACTTGCACATCATCATCTGCTCATTTATCACTCCAGTGTTAATCTGCTAAATTGTAATTACTTCGCTACTATGGCCTATTTATTGCCTACCTTCTCATGCCATTTGCACACACTGTATATACACTTTCTTTTTTTCTATTGTGTTATTGCTTGTTTATTCAACTCTGTGTTGCCGTTTGAGCCGCACTGCTTTGCTTTATCTTGGCCAGGTCGCAGTTGTAAATGAGAACTTGTTCTCAACTAGCTTACCTGGTTAAATAAAGGTGAAATAAAAGTAAAAACTACCTGCCCTCCAATACACCTACAGCACCCGGTGTCACAGGAAGGCTAAAAAGATCATCAAGGACATCAACCACCCGAGCCACTGCCTGTTCACACCATTACCATTCAGAAGGCGAGGTCAGTACAGGTGCATCAAAGCTGGGACCGAGAGACTGAAAAACAGCTTCTATCTCAAGGTCATCAGACTGCTAAACAGCAATCACTAACTCAGAGAGGCTGCTGCCTACATGGAGACCCAATCACTGGCCACTTTAATAAATGGATCACTAGTCACTTTATACAATGCAATCTAAATAATGCCACTTTAATAATGTTTACATATCTTACATTACTCATATCACATGCATATACTGTATTTTATACCATCTATTGCACCTTGCCTATGCCGCTCAGCCATCGCTCATCCATATACTTATGTACATATTCTCATTCACCCCTTTAGATGTGTGTGTATTAGGTAGTTGTTGGGGAATTGTTAGATTACTTGTTAGATATTACTGCACTGTCAGAACTAGAAGCACAAGCATTTCACTACACTCAAATTAACATCTGCTAACCAGGGGTTACAATTAGTGCAGTCATCTTAAAGGGGCAATCTGCAATAGCTACATCCATTTTTGAACTTAGAAATGAATGATAAGTAGGCCTACCCATTGAGCTTAGTTCAACTGTTGTAACCCATCAGTACCCCAAATATAAGCTTGTTTATTTACTCCAATGTAAGTAAACAAAATAAATGTAACAAACACTGTATAGCCTCAAAACATGGTTAAAACTATCCTTTTTATATCATGGATGGTCAGTCCTTGCAGCCATAGCTCTGTCTATGAATTTGAGAGTGGTTACATGTCTCCAGCCCAATCCATTAGCTTCTTGGCGAAACTGTGGTGAGATTGCTTTGTTATTGTTTCAGCTGCTGATTGCTGTTTTCTAGATACCATAACTTTTGATCCTCAAAGCCATCTGTCAAAGTGTGTGTGTGCGTGTGTGTGCGTGGGTGAGTGTGTGTGTGTGTGTGTGCATGTGTGCGTGTGTGCGTGTATGTTTGTTTAACTATCCCTGTGGGTACCAGAAGTCCTCACAAGGATAGTGAAACTAGGAAAATTTGGGCAAGTGGTGACCTTTTGCCGGTCCCCATGAGGAAAAATGCTATTTTAGGCCTAGGGGTTGAGTTAAGGTTAGGGTTAGATTTAGGGTTAGGAGTCAGGGAAAATAGGATTTTGGATGGGAATCAATTACTTGGTCCCAATAAGGATATGTGTGTGTGTGTGTGTGTGTGTGTGTGTGTGTGTGTGTGTGTGTGTGTGTGTGTGTGTGTGTGTGTGTGTGTGTGTGTGTGTGTGTGTGTAACCTGTAGGCTGCTGGTTGTGGGGCGTTTTGTTGCAAGTGTTCCAGCAGGCCTTTTAGAGTGAGGCTGAGTGAGCAGCCTCGCCCGGCCGAAGCAGCCGAGGACAAGACACACAAACACACACACGGAGGAAAAACCCCGAGCTTTGTTTATGCTTTAGGGTCCTTCGTTGCTCAAAGAGCGAAATGAGGAAATAAAGTCATCCTTCACTCCCTAGCCACTGTTCTGCAATGTCGTCAACAAATGAAGTCAGCACCTCACACCAAACAGATGGTTTGGGGAAGAGCCCGTTTATGTAACAAACAGCTACTCTGAAGACATTTCCCTATTTACTAATCAATGCTATTCCCTCAAAGAGCTAAGCTTGTTGTCAGACTTAGGCCTATTAGGATCTGTTGATACAGGTTGATGGAATACATAGAATGGAGAGGTCTGACAGTGCTATTGGGTTATGTACTCTATATCTATGTTTGATAATAGGTTTGGTAAAGGGTACATGATCCTAGTAAGAAGACACAACCAACCAACCAAAACACCTTGATCAGACAGAAGCAAACAAATCATTTACCCCCCCAAAAAACACAATCTATTTTTTATAAAATATATATTTATCCTCTAAAACGTCTTTTTGTTTTTATAAATCCTTTATTCTTCACACCCCGGTGAAGTGTCTCTGTACGCGGCAGATAAATAGGAATTCCTAACTCCAATGGTTCATTTGTCATGGTATGAATTCCAAGGGTGGAATCTAGAAATAGCTGCAGCAATGTTCATGTGCGACGCCTGAGGCTTCCTAGCATGTAGGAGGCTTTAGTGATATTTTCTTTTTGAATATTTTGTTCTGCATTTATTTTATTTTTTGGGGGGGTGGCTTTCCATTGCAAACATTTTTTTTGTTCGATTACAGTGCTTTAGTAGGAGGCTATGCACATTATTGTGTTATGACATTACAGTTTCAATTTAATTGAATCCAATTTATTCTTAAGAAAACTTTTAATTAATCACCATATGGGCAGATTGTGGAGAGAAGTGGCCTCTATGATTTTCCTTAGGGGAAGCATAATTAAGAATATGAACTATAATGACACGCAGCGATATTTAATGGAAACTTGCCGTCTCAATAGGCCTTGTATAAAGCTATTGTCATCGCCCAGACATTGAGAAGAACAGACTCCTTGGAGAGAATATAACTCCCTGAGCAGAGGTCCCCTGAGTAGAACTACCCATGGATGGAAAAACTGAAGACAGAGGAACGAAAAGGTGCCTGTAGGCTGTATCTAAGGACAGTTTGCAGCTTCCATTTAAAGCTGAAAAGATGCGACTTAGACTTTGGCATTGAAGTAAGAAAGTGAGTGCTCCTTCACAATAAAGGCATTGTATTCACCAGTACTGTTTGTCTCTGACCCTGCAACCCTGTACTATTGTGGTCCAAACACACAGACTGAACTACATCACTGTTGGATCTTGAAGGAAACTTCCATATTCACAAAAATGCTACAAAAACAATGACACACAATCACCTGTCTGTTAGCTCATCCAATAGAGTCTGTACAATACTGCATTACAAAACACTGCCTAGGACAATAAGTGTGGTGGAGAAGACGAGGCCTATGGATAATAACTGTTGAAGTGTTGTGTTCTGTACAGTACTGTAGGAGTTAATGAGTCAAGGGAAATCGTTTTCAGGGAACAATTAGCAGCCTAACGACACATTCCTGTAGTGAAGGTGCAAAGCAAAGGAATAGTCAGGCGAAGGTGTAAAATGCCTGCGACACAAAAGGAGAGCTCAGAGAGAGGAGAGAGAAGAGAGACCCAAGGAGAGGATAAGCATTCAGGCTTGGATAACAAGAAAACAAAGGCATAGAGAAAAGAGAGAGAGGGAGTGTGACATATAAAAGATAGGAAACAGTGTTTGGAGCAACAGAACTCATTTACAGAGTGGTGCGAGACTTGAAAGCAATTATCAGCCATCTCCCTCCTCCTCTAAACCTCTTTTCGCTCGCTTTCTTTTGGCCTTTGTTTTTCTCAAGGACATATTCATTATTTCAGATGAGACCCATTTGGGTCTAAATAAAGCCTTTCTATTTCACTCTCTCAGATCGCAGGTCTTGTGATGTTCCTTCTGCATCTGAAGGGAGAATGAAAACACGTTTGAAAGCGCTTGATGAAAGTACGTGTTTGTGTTTGGTAACGCAGGTTCCGTTCCTCAAAGTTTTCCCTCTCTTTCTTTTTCCCCTTCCCTCTTTTCAGGAGTCTGATATTTGATATTCAACCTCCCTGGTTTCCTCTACCTTTGGAGGGGAATGTTATTTTAATATCTCGCTCTTTTTCAACCTTTCCAACCCGACGAAGCCTGTATATCCATGTTTGAAAAGGCTTTTGAAACCAGGCCACACATTCTTCCGAGTGCTGAAAGGAAAAGGCTTCCATTGATCACGGCTGCCGAACAAAACAGCGCTAACAAATGGTAAACAACAGCCTGAGAAGTCTTTCGTGACCGATGGAGATGTCACCGGGCCAAAGAGCAGGCTTCTGAACACACCAGGGCTATTCCTCCTGGGTCACAATGGCATCCACATGGAGTCATACTGCCGGAGTCATCACAGGGCCCGAACGTACACACACTCCCACATACACACGCACACACACTTGCACGCTTGCTAGCGTACATGCACGTGTACGCGCGCGCACACACCCAAAAAAGCCTTCAAGAGTGCTGCATTCCACACTTAATTGAAAATCCAGCAAACTGCACCCTGTAAAGTAAACTTCTCAGAGTTGCGTGTTGTCCAATCAACAGCCAAGGCTAGGTCTCTAGGGTTCTGGAGTCCCCGCCCTCTAGAATTGGGCACAGATGACCTATTGTCCCACCAACACTGGGCGCGCACATACACACACACATAAGCGCACAGAGACACACACACACTCATTCACACACACAGAAACACATACACACACGCGCACACACAGTCACACACACACCACTCAAGCATATGTAGCCTCTCTCTACTCTTCACAGCTCCATAATATTTGGACTTTCCTTACAGCACAGTGTGTGGGATCTTGACACAAGTCATACATATAAACTCAGCAAAAAAAAAGTCCTCTCACTGTCAACTGCGTTTATTTTCAGCAAACTTAACATGTGTAAATATTGGTATTAACATAACAAGTTTCAACAACTGAGACATAAACTGAACAAGTTCCACAGACATGTGACTAACAGAAATTGAATAATGTGTCCCTGAACAAAGGGGGGGGGGTCAAAATCAAAAGTAACAGTCAGGATCTGCTGTGGCCACCAGCTGCATTAAGTACTGCTGTGCGTCTCCTCATGGACTGCACCAGATTTGCCAGTTCGTGCTGTGAGATGTTACCCCACTCTTCCACCAAGGCACCTGCAAGTTCCCAGACATTTCTGGGGGGGAATGGCCCTAGCCCTCACCCTCCGATCCTACAGGACCCAGACGTCCTCAATGGGATTGAGATCCGGGCTCTTCGCTGGCCATGGCAGAACACTGACATTCCTGTCTTGCAGGAAATCACGCACAGAACGAGCAGTATGGCTGGTGGCATTGTCATGCAGGAGGGTCATGTCAGGATGAGCCTGCAGGAAGGGTACCACATGAGGGAGGAGGATGTCTTCCCTGTAACGCACAGCGTTGAGATTGCCTGCAATGACAACAAGCTCAGTCCGATGATGCTGCAGCACACCGCCCCAGACCATGACGGACCCTCCACCTCCAAATTGATCCCGCTCCAGAGTACAGGCCTCGGTGTAATGATCCTTCCTTCGACGATAAACATGAATCCAACCATCACCCCTGGTGAGACAAAACCGTGGCTCATCAGTGAAGAGCACTTTTTGCCAGTCCTGTCTAGTCCAGAGACGGTGGGTTTGTGTCCATAGGCGATGTTGTTGCCGGTGATGTCTGGTGAGGACCTGCCTTACAACTGGCCTACAAATCCTCGGTCCAGCCTCTCTCAGCCTATTGCGGACAGTCTAAGCACTAATGGAGGGATTGTGCGTTCCTGGTGTAACTCGGGCAGTTGTTGTTGCCATCCTGTACCTGTCCTGCAGGTGTGATGTTCGGATGTACCGATCCTGTGCAGGTGTTGTTACACAAGGTCTGCCACTGCGAGGACAATCAGCTGTCCGTCCTGTCTCCCTGTAGCGCTGTCTTAGGCGTCTCACAGTACGGACATTGCAATTTATTGCCCCGGCCACATCTGCAGTCCTCATGCCTCCTTGCAGCATGCCGAAGGCACGTTCACGCAGATGAGCAGGGACCCTGGGCATCTTTCTCTTGGTGTTTTTCAGAGTCAGTAGAAAGGCCTCTTTAGTATCTTAAGTTTTCATAACTGTGACCTTAATTGTCTACCGTCTGTAAGCTGTTAGTGTCTTAATGACCGTTCCACAGGTTCATTAATTGTTTATGGTTCATTGAACAAGCATGGGAAACAGTGTTTAAACCCTTTACAATGAAGATCTGTGAAGTTAATTGGATTTTTACAAATTATCTTTGAAAGACAGGGTCCTGAAAAAGTAATTTTTTTTTGCTGAGTTTAGTAACTTTAACTTGAAAAAAGATTGGTTACTGTGTTTTTATTTATTTTCTAGAGAAGGTGGTTTTAAAACACAAATGCATCATAGGAGGAAGACATATTTAGGCCAAAAAATGTAGTAAAAATTAGAACATTTACAAAGTGGGTTACTAAGGTTACTGAAATGTATGTTTTTGGATTAGGAATCTTTCAAGCACTCTACACATACAAAATACAAAAACCTTTCTATCTATTTTATTCTCCTCTCTTCTGTTATCTTCTTTCTCTATATATGTAGAAGTATGGGTACATTTAGACTAAATCAATAACTTTCAAGGAAGGGAAAATGATCTTGTTGGAACATTGGAATTACACGATCAAAGAAATGTCAGTGCAGTAATGTATAAATAACATGAACAAATAAATAATGTTATCATTTTAGATGCATTATGTTGATTACAATGACACCTGCCAATCAATGAACACATTTTGTAACATCTCTTATGTTCTGTGTGGAGACCTGTTTTTTCTCTGGTCGGTAAAGCAGGATAAATGTGTGGTAAATAACTCATAGACTGATCATAGAGATACAATATAATATGATGTGAACTATCTAATTATGTGAGACTGAACAACACTGGCTTTGCCTCAAAGTATATTTCCCTCCATTTTGTCTGAAACAAAAATGTTCATTTAGGGGCACAATTTCGCACCCGGTCTCTAAATTAAAATGTATTTTAAAGGAATGTGTATAATTATTTAAATGTTCTATTCTATCATGTCTGTCATATTATATTTTGCCTTCTGTTTTGAGCTTGTACAATGTTTAAATATATTATCACAATTCTCAGTAAAGCAACTCAAAATGAATAGATTAATCTAGGTTGATCCGTTATATTTATAAGTATTTAATCCAGATATTAAAAGCTAAATTGTTAAGAGGATGTGAATTGGAGTTTAATTATTGTGGTGCATTAGAATCTCTCATATCTAACAACTGGAGAATATATTGATTACATTCATGTGGACTTCTTACTTGTGGTCAAATGTACCAAATTATAAATTGTAAATATATCCTTTCTATTGAGGCGATTGTGATATTATGGCGTCAATATTCAGAGGTATCTAGATAAGTGTTCATTAAGGTCTGCCTTAAGACCGATCTATCTCAAGATCAGTCACATTGGCCAAATGATAAGACATGAACGTTTTGCAAAGCTCACTGCTACCATCTGGCGGAAAAACTGGGAAATGTACAATTTGTGTGTTGAAAAATAATGCCTCGTGCACTCGGTCAGTATGAGCTATGAGGTGCAGGAGGCATAAAGTTTCTATAGAAATGTTATCTTCCCTCTCTGACTCACTGACCGAAATCACTTCTATGTAGGGACTGTGTGTGTGTGTGTGTGTGTGTGTGTGTGTGTGTGTGTGTGTGTGTGTGTGTGTGTGTGTGTGTGTGTGTGTGTGTGTGTGTGTGTGCGTGTGCGTGTGCGTGCGCGTGTGCGTGTGCGTGTGAGTCAGTGGAGGCTGCTGAGTGGAAGAAGGCTCATAATAATGGCTGGAACAGAATAAATGGAATGGCATCAAACACTTGGAAACCAGGTGGAATGATTTTAATACCATTCCACCTATACCTCTCCAGTCATTACCATGAGCCCGTCCTCCCCAATTAAGGTGCCACCAACCTCCTGTGGTGTGTGTGTGTGTGTGTGCGTTTTATCAAGCAACTGTTTCCTGCCTTCTGTCTACCTATTCTCCTGTTCCCCGACTCCCACAATGCCCTGCTGTCCATTTGGCCCCCCTCCACTTTGCCAGAATGCTCCTGTGAGCTCCTGACGTATCTCACCATCCCAGCTCCTAGGCCACACACACACACACACACACACACACACACACACACACACACACACACACACACACACACACACACACACACACACACACACAGCCCTCTTGAGCCAGACAGAGAGGGCAGAGAGAACATGTCATCTGCGATGTGGATTGTGTTTAATGTAGTCTTGTTGGGTGCAATCTGATTGGTTTCACAGCAGAAGGCCCCACAGTGTCCCCTCCGTAAGTCTGTTTCAACAGCCCTTTCGCTCAGTCCTCACAGGGACTGGAGATATGTCACTCCACAGGAAGTGTGTGTGTGTGTGTGTTTGGGGCAGGGTGTGTGTGTACGTGTGTGTGCACACACGTTCGTGTGTCACTACTAATGATGACTAGAACACTGGAGGCGTTCAGCGTTGAGTGGCTAGGGAAATTAGTCCCCGAATATGCATGAGCAAAACAATTAAAAAATAAAAACAATTATAGCAAGTTTATCTAATATGAGAGTCACTGGTAACGGATTTTACCAAGCGGTTCTTTTGCTAATACTGTAATTGCGAGGCAGCATTCATATTGGTGATAGGCAGCTCAGGGGCCTTACAATGCATTCATACAATACTAAACCGCTGTTGGCTAAAACAATGTGGCTACACTGGTAATAGTACAAGCTGAGTGGCTTACAATACAGCTATGTTGTTGTTGATGGATCCCACGACAGGGACAAATAAACTCCTGACAAAGGGGTTTAACTTTATTATTTGTCCATCATCAACAGTGTCAGCACCACACTCTCTTAATGATGGTTCTCACAATAGACGCGAGAATAGCAGAGTTGAGATTAGCCCCCGAGGCCTGTGAGAGAGGGAGAGAGAGAGAGAGAGAGTCTGTGAGAGCGAGAAACTGA
This sequence comes from Salmo trutta, assembly GCF_901001165.1. Classification (NCBI taxonomy): domain Eukaryota; kingdom Metazoa; phylum Chordata; class Actinopteri; order Salmoniformes; family Salmonidae; genus Salmo; species Salmo trutta. The sequence continues at coordinate 35,992,865 of NC_042964.1, forward strand.
CAGAGCGAGGGAGCGAAAGAGCGAGAGAACGAGAGAGCGAAAGAGAGATAGAGATAGAGAGTAAGTGGCAAGAGAGTAACAGCTCTGGGAGGCAAAGCCTGTTTGATCCTGAGGGGATTGGAAGGGATGGAAGACGTTTGAAGCTGACAACCTCTTTGTGATGATAACACATGTTTTCATTGTAGCGCTTTATTCCCCCCCTCCTCTCCTCCATCCCTCCACCGCTCCATCTCTCTCTCTCTATTGTATTAAGCCCTTCCAGACGGAAGCTCCCTGTATTGTAACGTCAGCGCTAATCTGAAACGATATCTTTAGCTGTGTGAGTTTATGAACAGCTGTTGGTATTGTGAGAGCCATGTTAATCTGGTTCAGTATTTTTAGCCCGTCATTTAGTGCTTTGATCCTTTCCCATTATGGTGTGGCCTCTGTTTCTCACACACACACACACACACACACACACACACACACACACACACACACACACACACACACACACACACACACACACACACACACTGACTGTCGATCTGTGGTGGAATCTTTCCACATGGATGAAAATAAAATCTCCATTATCGGCCATCTATTAGCAGATGTAAAATAATCTCTGTTATGTGCATAGAGATCTAATGAGCTGTTACACCTTTCTAATGCTCTTCAGAAAGAGGATTGACACACTAGGCTTCTGTACTATATTATCTATGCACAGTTGTAGATAGCCTAGCGGTTAAGAGCGTTGGGCCAGTAACTGAAAGGTCGCTGGTGGACGTGCTCTTGAGCAAAGGCACTTAACCCTAATTGCTCCTGTAAGTTGTTCTGGATAAGAGTGTCTGCTGAATGACTGAAATGTAAAACAATGCCATGTCAGTTGACTCTAAAGATGTCAACAGCAATGTTTACAGCAATGACAGCAACCGATTGTGTTTTTTTGTTCGTTTATTTGCATTGTTTGTAACTTATTTTTGTAACTTATTTTGTACATAATGTTGCCGCTACCGTCTCTTATGACCAAAAATAACTTCTGGACATGAGGAATGCGATTACTCACCACGGACTGGCAGAATCCTTTTTTTCTTTTAACGAGTCTGACGAGGCCGACATGAACGATATACTGCTTTCTCTGGAACAGGCCCAGATCCCCGTGATTTGCGTGAAGCTGAGAAAAAGGGTCCGGAGGGCGGGCTGCCTTCTGAGAATTCGTAGGCGATTTTTGTAAATAACAGCTGGTGCACGATATCTAATGAAGTCTCAAGCTATTGCTCGCCTGAGGTAGAGTATCTTTTGATAAACTGTAGACCACACTACCTACCTAGAGAGTTTTTATCCGTATTTTTCGTAGCTGTTTTCATACCACCACAGTCAGAGGTTGGCACTAAGACAGCATTGAATGAGCTGTATTCCGCCATAAGCAAACAAGAAAACGCTCACCCAGAGGCGACGCTCCTAGTAGCCGGGGACTTTAATGCAGGGAAACTTAAATCCAATTTACCAAATTTCTATCAGCATGTTAAATGTACAACCAGAGGGAAAAAAACTCTGAACCACCTTTACTCCACACACAGAGATGCATACAAAGCTCTCCCCCTCCCTCCATTTGGCAAATCTGACCATATATCTATCCTCCTGATTCCTGCTTACAAGCAAAAATTAAAGCAGGAAGTACCAGTGACTAGATCAATAAAAAAGTGGTCAGATGAAGCAGATGCTAAGCTACAGGACTGTTTTGTTAGCACAGACTGGAATATGTTCCCGGGATTCCTCCGATGGCATTGAGGAGTACACCACATCAGTCATTGGCTTCATCAATAAGTGCATCGATGACGTCGTCCCCACAGTGAACGTACGTACATACCCCAACCAGAAGCCATGGATTACAGGCAACATCTGCACTGAGCTAAAGGCTAGAGCTGCCGCTTTCAAGGAGCGGGACTCTAACCCGGAAGCGTATAAGAAATCCCACTATGCCCTCTGACGAACCATCAAACAGGCAAAGCGTCAATACAGGACTAAGATCGAATCGTACTACACTGGCTCTGACGCTTGTCGGATGCGGCAGGGCTTGCAAACCATTACAGACTACAAGGGGAAGCATGGCCTAGAGCTGCCCAGTGACACGAGCATACCAGATGAGCTAAACTACTTCTATACTCGCTTCGAGGCAAATAACACTGAAACATGCATCAGAGCACCAGCTGTTCTGGAAGACTGTGTGATCACGCTCTCCGCAGCCGATGTGAGTAAGAGCTTTTAACAGGTCAACATTCACAAGGCCGCAGGGCCAGACGGATTACCAGGACGTGTACTGCAAGCATGCTCTGACCAACTGGCAAGTGTCTTCACTGACATTTTCAACCTCTCTCTGCCCGAGTCTGTAATACCAACGTTTTAAGCAGACCTCTATAGTGCCTGTGGCCAAGAACACTAAGGTAACCTGCCTAAACGACTACCAACCCGTAGCACTCACGTCTGTAGCCATGAAGTGCTTCAAAAGGCTGGTCATGGCTCACATCAACACCATTATTACAGAAACCCTAGACCCTCTCCAATTTGCATACCGCCCCAAAAGATCCACAGATGATGCAATCTCTATTGCACTCCACACTGCCTTTTCCCACCTGGATCAAAGCTCATCAATAAGCTAAGGACCCTGGGACTAAACACATCCGTCTGCAACTGGATCCTGGACTTCCTGACGGGCTGCTCCCAGGTTGTAAGGGTAGGTAACAACACATCTGCCACGCTGATTCTCAACACAGGGGCCCCTCAGGGGTGCGTGCTTACTCCCCTCCTGTACTCAATGTTCACTCAGGACTGCACGGCCAGGCACAACTCCAACACCATCATTAAGTTTGCAGATGACACAACAGTGGTAGGCCTGATCACCAACAACGACGAGACAGCCTATAGGGATGAGTACAGAGACCTGACCGTGTGGTGCCAGGACAACAACCTCTCCCTCAACGTGATCAAGACAAAGGAGACGATTGTGGACTACAGGAAAAAGAGGACCAAACACACTCCCATTCTCATCGAAGGGGCTGCAGTGGAGCAGGTTGAGAGCTTCAAGTTCCTTGGTGTCCACATCACCAACAAACTAACATGGTCCAAGCACAACAAGACAGTCGTGAAGAGGGCTCGACAAAACCTATTCTCCCTCAAGAGACTGAAAAGATTTGGCATGGGTCCTCAGATCCTCAAAAGGTTCTACAGCTGCACCATCGAGAGCATCCTGACTGGTTGCATCACAGCCTGTTATGGCAACTGCTCGGGCCTCCGACTGCAAGGCACTACAGAGGGTAGTGTGAACGGCCAGTACATCCCTGATCCAAGCTTCCTGCTATCCAGGACCTCTATACCAGGCAGTGTCAGAGGAAGGCTCTAAAAATTGTCAAAGACTCCAGCCACCCTAGTCATAGACTGTTCTCTCTGCTACCGCACGGCAAGTGGTACTGGAGCGCCAAGTCTATGTCCAAGAGGCTTCTAAACAGCTTCTACCCCCAAGCCATAAGACTCCTGAACACCTAATCAAATGGCTACCCAGACTATTTGCATTGCCCCCCCTCCCTTTACACCACTGCTACTCTGTTGTTATTATCTATGCATAGTCACTTTAATAACTCTACCTACATGTACATATTACCTCAACTTACCGGTGCCCCCACACATTGACTTTGTACCGGTACCCCCCTGTATATAATCTCGCTATTATTATTTTACTGCTGCTCTCTAATTACTTGTTTTCTTTTTTTCTTATCCGTTTTTTTTAAACTGCATTGTTGGTTAGGGGCTCATAAGTAAGCATTTCACTGTAAGGTCTACACCTGTTGTATTCGACACATGTGACTAATCAAATTTGATTTGATTTGATTTGACCTGGGGTCAAGAGTTGTACACGAGACTGAGAAAGCTGGAAAGTGCAAATGGCTGTAAGCGAAGTGTTCAACTCAAATGCAAGGTCTAATTATACAGAGCAACCCTTTAATCCAAGTCATCTCTGATCTCAGTTAGCATCTACTACTATGAGCATAACAATAGAAAACATGCGGTCCCTGTGCCTGATGACAGGCACAGGAGCCACGGAGCAACAAGGCAGGCTGTGTACAATTAACAGAAATATAAATATCACTTCATGGCCTGAGTCCCAAATGGCACCCTATTCTCTGTCTAGCACTACTATGGCCACCTCGTAGTGCACTACCTACGGGTTATGGTCAAAAGTAGTGCACTAGACAGGGAACAGGGTGCCATTTGGGACAATATTTAAGCAGTCATTAATCAGATATAAATAGTGTGAAGCCTTTAGTTGATTAATGAGGTGAGACTTGTGCTAATTACTGTTTCCTGGGCTTGTAATTAGGTTGGCAGAGATAATCAAGATGAATGAACGCTCTGACCCCCTTCTCTTCTCTCCTATAAGGCTCCAGGCATTGTTCTCTACTGTTCTGTCTGTTTTGATTCACTGCTACTGCTGCATGTAGCATGTAGCAGCCCTCATCGTGACACATACAATGCTCATAAAGCATAATGCTTATGAAGCCACAGACATTACCGATCTACTATTGTCCCATCAAAACCGTGCATGGCAATAGTCTACTTCAAGTCAGTTCTTCTATGCTGCTCTTATTGTCTATTTAGATAGTACAGACATTTACATTGACATTTTATATTTTACAGCTCAAATAATGTCTAACAGGTACTGTAGAAAACTCTAACACCCCCCCCCCCCCCTTCCCTGGAGGGGAGCCCACCCCTTATTGGCCACCACACACCTTCATCAAACGTCAAACTGGACATTCCCAGTAAATGGTGCTCACCTGCATTCGTTATGCCTCTTTCCACCTACCAAACCAGTTCAACAGAGTCCTACAAATGCTTGTATAGAAAGTAAGTAATATATGACTGTGTTCTGGCCAATGTCAAGTATATCCCTATTGTAAATGTAGCCCAAATGTATATATTGTTTGGAACTCAGTGTGCTAATTGGAGGCCATATTTAAAGCTTGCATTATTGCTACAGCCTGAGTGATTTAATACTGATTAGCAACAATCAGTATTACATCACTCAGGCTGTAGCAATAATACATTGTCATTCATCCTCAGACAAACCATGTTTTTCTGGTCATAAAACTATTTGAAGAATGTATTGCTTGAAATCCAGTTTTTATAAAGAACAGTCTAACTGTTACAGTTAATAATAATAAAATGTAATATGATAAGGGATGTTTTTTATTTGTTATGCTTCACCAGCCTTATTTAGGTTGTTGACCCACTCTTTCATATTGTGCCTCCATAGATGTTTCTGGAACTCTGGAACAGCTTTTTGAGTTGGGTTTTTATTTACATTTTTAAACCCCTCAACTGGGAAGCAAAATCAACTGGACCCACAAGGTAGATTCCGTGACTGCTACGTATAGGTTGTCTACATCACCACTACAAATACTATGAATTTGATTATATTACTGCACTACTGGTGGCCACAGTCTAATACCAACCCCACCCTTGGCTTTCCAGAGATGGTTATACTAGTTTCCTGGGACCACGGTTGGGGAACAAAACATTTTTTCAATATGAAGGAGACATATAAATGCACCTTATCAGTCCTAAGCCAATATCGGCTTTTTTCACTCATTTCATTTATCTGCTCGTACAGCCTCACATTGAGGTGTTTTACCATATTCTTTTCAGGATGGTCTCATGGATGTTCCCCGGGACCCCGGTGTGACTTGAGGGCTGCCATAAGGAAAAAATGTTTTTTGTTTTGTTATTTTGGACCAACTTTACTTGTGCTAATTACATTTAAGTTGTGTTTATAGTGCTATTTGATCAACGAATTGTACTTCTATGTGCTAAAATGACCCCACTTAAAGTATACTAGGTGTAGTTGTAAGACATTATTTGATATGTCTTCTATACACTTACAATGTAGAGACATGGAGAGCTACTCGAATTAAATAGTATGAAGTACAGCAGAAGTGTCACTAGAATATCCCATGTGCACTTCAGCATTGGTGTACTCTTTCAGTACTTCAATACAGACTTTCATCAAACTGGTGTCTTTTATATCAGTGCATTTATATGGTATTGCAGTACATTACATTGTAGTGTTATTATACTAAATCCCCTTTGTATGTATATATATATATATATATAAACATGTTTGACATATTTACACACTTGTACTGTAGGCCTGAGTGTTTGTCTGTTTAATTGCACTGGGATGACTTCTGTCATTGCACACTCTCCAAGATAGTTCCAGCTGGAAGTGGTTATTGTACATTGACCTTTTGTGTGAAATGAAAACAAGTTGACTAGCAGATATTGAATCCACAATGAACGTGTAAATTAGACAGAGCTGGAGCAATGCTGCAGTTGTTTCACTCTGAAACTGCTGCTCACATTAAGACGAGCTGAAGACATGATCTGCCTGGCTGCTCTCAAAATTGTTGTTCGAAAATATCGTGCGCATTTCCATAACGCTGTGGCATATAGCCTCCCACTCAGTCATTCTGTAGGGGTCTATAGCCCTGGAATCGGATGCATATTTCAAAACTGCTTTTGCGTCAAGGACCGAGGGACCATGTACACAAACTCACATGATGGATTGTTCATTCAAATGGGCACCATCCACTTGTACAGATCAACTAAATACAGGCAACTGCCAAAATAAAAAACAATAGGCCGTTAGGCCACCACGAGTTGCCAGAACAGCATCAACCGCCTTGGCAGAGATTCTACAAAAAGATTCTACGAAAAATTCAATTTGGCGTTTTGTTGATGGTGGAAACTGTCCCAGGCGCCGCTCCAGAATCTCTCATAAGTGTTAAATTGGGCTGAGATCTGGTGACACACACACACAACCCCCTATGCTCCTTTGAGACCCCTCTTTAAAAGTCAATGAGATCTCTTCTTCAAGCCATGGTTGCCAATATAATAACTGGGCATTCTTAAACGTGGGATGTCGATTGCTCATTTACCTCAGGAACCACACCTGTTTCCTATAGACACTGTACTTTAGCAGACTCTCTTATCCAGAGCAACTTACAGTAGTGAGTTCATTTTTCATACTGGTCCCCAGTGGGAATAAAACCCACAACCCACATCCAACTGAGCCACACTTTATATCCCTCATTTACTCAAGTGTTTTTATTTTGCCAGTTACCTGTACAACGCAACAACGCTTGGCCTTTCATTTCATCACGTTTGGCGCCATCTCCTGGTAACCTTGTGGTAGATCTGTGGTTAACAGGCAAATACTTCCAGCTTGGAGTACTCAAACAGACTAAATATTACCAGAGGTGCATATTTAAAAATATAAAAAAGAAACAGGACAGGGTAATAGACTTTAATCTCCTTTCACAGCACTTGTGTACAGTATTCAAAAAGTTAGATTATTTCACAGTTAAACAAAAAAGACTACTTCATGTTAGAGCAATGTTTAGAAAAGAAAACTATGTACAGTCGTTCACATTTGACAGTTGAAGCAAAGATATTACATTTGATTTTGAAATGTACATATACACATATGCTACAAATGTCAGAGAAGAAATAAGAATAGAGCATTTATACAAGTTTTAAAGAAGCAGACCAGTATTGAGTAAGCTGAAAGTATTGTTTTTTTTAGTTCATTTCAGAATGAAACTCAACAGGGAAACAGACTTGCGTTACGAAGTGTTTTTATGATTCCTGTTTAACATTATAGCGGACGTGTGTAGGCTACAGCTGTACAATTTGACAGTTGTATTTCAGCACTACTTGTGCACCCTGTGTGGTTAAAAACATGGCAAGGTCTACGGACGAGGACAACACAAACCTAACTTGAGTCAAGTGTAAAACAAACCTTTTCCTAAATCCATGCACAGGTGTCAGTAGAGAACTTTCACAAAAGTTGAGTAACTTAACGCACAACATCTCTCAAGTTAGGATCTGATCAACAACAACCAATTTCTGACCCGTCCTCCATTTCCCAGTGAAGGAACACAGACCTACCATCTCAGACATCTTGATTATAATTAAAACAAAGCCACATCAAAATAAAAGGCATGCTCAAAAAAAAAAGTGAACAGAGTTAAGACAGGCATATACCGTAATGCCTAGCTGACTTCCCAGTTGGTGGTTTCTTCGCTATAGTAGATGAGGTTCACTTAACATGTAGAGGGCTGCACAGGTCAGGAGCGGTCTGTAGACTCGCAGCCGCTTCCTGAAAGGTGCCTTGAAATGCGGTTCTCACGGGTGCTAGCACCCCCTAGGACCACGGCTGCAAGTCTGCAGACTGATAACCGTTGTCATGGAAGTGGTGAGTAGGAATGGAAAATACAGTGTCTGCATCCGAAATAGCACCCTATTCCCTATACACTGCTGACCAGCGCCCCATGTCAAAAGTAGTGCACTATGTAGGGAATAGGGTGCTATTTCAGCAGCCTATCAAGAGGTCTCTTCATCCAGGCGTCTTGCAGTGACAGCACAGACCTGCCCTGACTAACGTCGAATCTGTTTTAACACACTCCTAACATACTCTCCAAGACCTCCCAGTCAGAAAACAGATTATCACTTAAATAGGTATAAAACTGCACTTTAAAAGGTAAATATTGTACATGATCAATATCATTATTTCTAAATGGAAAAATACAATGTGCAATTATGTACAAGCAAAAAAGATCAGCACTTTGGTGTAGGTTGGTTTTTACCTATTAGATCAACTTTGTCGTAAAAAACTTCTAGAACCAAGCAGCGCATACATTATAAACAAATGAAGACATGAAGCACTATACTTTCAAAGACACTCACTACCAAAGCCATTGGTCCTCCAATCATAGGTCTTACCTCAGTTCTCACAGATAGTTGAACTAAACCTTGTCAGACAACTCGCCTTGAATTTAATTCCGCTGCTCTATCGATCCCTACATACATTGTCTGAAACTGCCATCCTAGAAGTTGTTTGTGTGACTTCAAAATGAGGGGCGTTGTACGAAACAAACTCAACAGCGATCGGATCGTCTAACAAAATCTAACCAGAGTATCAAAGTTGATAACGTCATCCATGTAGGCCGGCTCTGGCCCAACCCATCAGTTTCTGGGACCAATCAGAACGGTCAGAATGTGTTCACATCCTAGAAATCATCAGGGAGGGAAGCAAATCCACACTCATCATGGAGAAGAAACTTCAGTTGGCCGGAGTGATGTGGATGGGTAGCCAGGCAACAATATACCAGCTTAAGCCTATACTCCTTGACTAAAAATCACTTCCAATGGTGACACCATTGAACACCAACTCTCCATTGAAAGTGCCTTTCAGTTAGGTTGAGTCTAGCCAAATGCAACTACCCCATGAGGTTACATGATAAAACAAAAAGTGAGTTAGCCCAGACAAGAGATGTATATATCCAATAGGAATGGCTCAGAGTGAGCCCACACACACTAATATTCCCAGTCAGTCAGCAGCACAACACAGGAGACAAGTTACAGAGTTGGTCCAGGTCTCCCCTGTTGTGAGTTACCCCTGTGGGCGGGCACAGACTGGGGTGAGAGATGCTACTGGAATGTCACACTGAATTCACCATATTTTACGTGACACCGTTTTCATTTGGTTGTTCTTAACAACAAAAAAAGCCATGATCGTGCTCTTTCTTTCCCTTGCATATTTAGACATTTTGGAGGACTGGGTCTTAAAAGACTTTCGTCTTTATGAAGAAGTGCATGGTTCTAGGCTTCTATAGCGAGCTAGGAAGGGATCTGTCTGTAGCAGTGATGCTATGGAATTGGCCCTGTGGAGTGTCAATGGATGGCGAGTCATGGTTTCTAACAGCTATGAGTTCTCATATAGTTCTATAAGTTCCCATAGGGTTCTATGAGTTCTCATATAGTTCTATAAGTTCCCATAGGGTTCTAGGAGTTCTATAAGTTCCCATAGGGTTCTATGAGTTCTCATATAGTTCTATACGTTCCCATAGGGTTCTAGGAGTTCTAATATAGTTCTACAAGTTCCCATAGGGTCCTATGAGTTCTATAAGTTCCCATAGGGTTCTATGAGTTCTATAAGTTCCCATCGAGTTCTATGAGTTCTAAAAGTTCCCATAGGGTTCTATGAGTCTCTAGTGAGTGCCGAATGAAATCCACAGGAAGTGTGGACTAGGCTCTCTCCGGGTCTTCTTTCCGACACCCCCTAGAGGGCACTCTACGATGGACATGAGGACCAGATAGGGAGGACTTTTATTCTGGAAAGTTCAGCGCTGCAACCTCTGGCTTCATCTTGAAATACTGGCTGAAGCGAAGGACTGCGTATCTGAAACGAGCGAGCCAATGTACGTCAACGTTAGTAACACAATATCCAGTCAGTGACAATATATCATAAGAAAACAAGATGCTGCATAAGGGCATAACATCAGAAGGTCATTCAGAGTGAAACAAAGTACTCAACATAACATTATTACAGAAACTATAAATATGCTATATCTACTAGGGCTGTAATGTCATGTCTTTGAGAGCTTGGGACTATAACGTTCCATCTGCATTTCAGACAACATTTTGTTCCTGACAGAGCCTGGTTCTGGTCATTGTTCTCTAACTATATAGTACTCTAAACACCCCAATGCAAGTTGAAATGAATACAATAGAAAAATTGCTGACGCCATTCAAACCAATGAGGGTTCGGAACTCTACAGCCAATTATCTCAGAAGCATATTTTTGCAGACAGAACCTTATAGTGCCAAGCTCTCGACTTGTCTCTGGATCAAAACCTACATTTTTGAAGCCACTTACCCCAGGAAGTCAAAATCAATGGTGGAGAACTCTGCCTGAATCAGAGCCCATAGGCCCCAGAAGAAATGAGATGCCTGAAGAGAGGGGGAAAGAATGGGAGATAGTCATGTTATTAAATGTGGGTCAGTGTTCATAGTCCTGACTGGAATGGAAATCTTTAACACCATTGTCACGCCAAACATGACAAAGCCCATAGTAACAACCAACAAAGGTGTTGTCTACTGCAGAAACCGAGTCTACCACGTCTATCTTCAGTAACTGTAGTTACCAAAGGAGGAGGTAGGGACCAGTCTCAGGTGGAGTTGGGATATTCACCCAGGAGGGTGCTACTGTTGACTGTGCAAAATCAGAATTCTAGATCGTACTGGAAGTCGCCAAGGAGCATGCTATCGAGTCTCCCTACTTCAAAACCGGTACAGCAAGCTTCTTTTGCTGTTTGTTTAGCCTATGGATTTGCAGCCCTACCGCCATGTATAGCTAATGTATGGATAATAACCCCAGGGACTCTATTGTCCATAACAAGGCTTAACTCTTCTCATTCGTTTTCAATACGTTTGCAAGGTCACTTCTCTCTATGTGACATTGTTTAAATTAGTCGGTCTAGTATGGTCCCTCCTTTGATCTTTGAAAGCAGTGTTAACGCTTCTATTGCTATTCAAACGCTTTGGAACTTTCTTCAGCTGAGCTGTAGTGTAAAGTACTCTGATAAATTAGCAGTACTGCACTTCCGTTGCACAGCAAACAGTCAATTAGAAATATTTACAAAGCCATTTATCCTGCTTCGTTTGTCTCTCATTTGCAGGTCTACTATGTGTTTCTTTCAAAGTTCTCCACTGCCTTTCAATTCCCAGGGGACATGCCTTCTAGATGTGTCTACGCGTTCAGGGAAACAACAATCTCTGCGAGGTACCAGAGGAGACAGTTCAACACAATAGACTACACTGCCCTAACCATTGATTAAAGGCCCAACCAATTAACCTTGAGCGATTGGCCCGAACACACACATCCCTGTGCAATTGATTTGTGTTGGGTACATTGTGTCGTTTCTCTGATAGAAGTGAGCGGAGAAGAGCGGAGGGGATGAAGAAAGAGGGAAGTTGAAGGGCAGAGCAGTGAACTGCGAACATCAAAAAGACAGATGACTGGCATTGAAGATCTCCCTGTTGAAAAGCTTCAAAAGAGCCTTTCAACTTTACCTAGGAATGCTACTGGCTGACTTCCCTGTGTCAAAGTCTTACTAAACGTCGGTCTAATACTTCATCTCGTAGACAAAACTCAAGTAAAAATGTGACAAATGTACGAAGGTTCGCCAGCTTAGTCTTGGGTGGAAACCACAAATTAACTACACAAAAAAAGAGAAGTGAACTCACCAGGGAGAAGCGGTTGACCTGTACGTAGAGCACCTCCACCTCGGTCTCAGTGACCTCTGACCCTTGACCTTTGTGTTCCTTATAGGCCTCCAAGTAGGAGCGCAGCCACTGCAGCTGCAAGCTCCGCTCTGGGTAGTGGCTGTAGTCCACCTCATTCAGACCTACACAGGACACACACACACACACGCGCTAAGTAAAAAAGGTCAAACACACAAATGCTTAGTACAATGACCAAACAAGCTTAACACACTGACCATAATATAATAATAGGAATTTAGCAGATGGTTTTATCCAAAGCAGTCATGAGTGCACATTTTACAAGTGGCCCTGGGGATTGAACCCACTATCCTAGCGTTGCAAGTGCCATGCTCTACCAACTGAACTACAGAGGACCACAACAGATACTGTACACGCAGCACTTACTAAAATGACCAATGAGCATTCGCACTTGGCAACGTGACCCAAAACACACACACTCTCTTACCTGCAAATTCATTGAAGTGGTTCCCAATGTCATAGGCTTGGTAATTGTACCCAGCGTATTCGTAGTCAATGAACTTGACATTTTCTGAAAGGAGCAGAGAGGAAGGTTTGTTTAGTACAGGACAGAGACCAGTCACATTAGAAATGATAAAGCTGTGCATTATTAACCCATCCCTCTAGCCTAAGTGGTTCTGATGCCTCACTGACAGCCTACTGTAAATACCGTAGGCCTCTGGGGTTGAGGAGTAAGAGTTTGCATTTTGAAGGGAAGTGAGAATGCGTCGAGATAACAAAGACAAGGAAGTTGATAAAAATGCAGACACATAGAAAGTGGGCAGATAGACAGACATATAGGCCTAGTTGATGCAGACATGCAGTTCGCCTGGTCCAAAACAGGTAAATGTCCTTTAGCTGATTCCTCTGACTAGCGTGGTCATGACAGTGGTTATCATGTTATATAACAATCAGATGAGTTAGCTAAAAAAATGACATTCAGATGTCGGACCAGCTTCCACCCAGTTTGAATTTCAAAGTGCTCTGGAAAAAGTCGAGAACTGATATTTTCAAAATAGAGTTCAGAAAGAGATTGATTTTATGTTCTCCTTCTCAGTTTCACTTCCATTCTTGCTGCCATTATATAAGAGTGGGGGTGATCCCAATCCCAATATAGTCTGATTGAAAAATGGATTGGATTATCCAATTCAGAAGACAAATAATAGTCCGTTATCAACTTTTTCCAGGAAATCTCCTGATTGGCTTCGCAAACAAATTAGCTCACACAGATCCTATTATACACAGAGGAATAATGTATCATTTTTACATGTTTAGTTGTTGTTTGGTTAGTGAGATATGTTAGAAATAAATACACAGAGGAATATGAAAGGAGTCGAAATGCGTCATTGAGAAAAGTAAGAAATCTATATTACTTTCCACGGCAAGTTTATATTGGGTTAGTTTGGTTCATATGCCGTTGTGGAACTTGCAGAGGAATTGGTTTGGTGAAAGGTCATGCGTTGAGAAAGTGATTGTGGTGGAAAGATGGAAAAAGATGCACCATGCAGAAGGAATGTGGTGTTGGAGGTAAAGAGATGCAACACTGCCCTCTAGCGAAGAAACAGTACATGAGGTGATGTCAACATACAAAGCCTTACCCCCAAAAATCTAACTAGAAAGAGCTGTTTTAGCGCTCTCCCTGACAACAAAAATACCCATTCAAATGCTTTTGGGTCTTTATCGTTTTAGCATTTGATTTACTATGCAGGTCATATTCAAGAGTGCTTGTTGAAGCATCCTAAATTCCAAATGTGTTTGTCACAGTACAGTTTGACATACAGTGTGTGTATGAGTGTTTTGGTGTGTGTGTTTCTGAGGTTGACTTAGTAAAGACACGTGAGATGGTTACCGGACGCCGGGCGGTCCTAGCAGGACACAACAGAACACCTCCAGTCAGTGGCTAGTAGCCCTGTACAGCAGACGAAAAGGTTTGGGCAAACTCACATCCATCACACACACACACACAGACACAGACACACTCTCTCTCACATTCACACACACAACCACGGTCACACAAACTGCAGAAACTGCCAACTCTCTCCTTTGGTCTCTCACACTTCCCCCTTTTCGGAAAAGGCCCCTTCAAAGCGACACTCTGATTGGTCCACGTGGGACCTAATGGCACGACACCTCCCTGCTCCTATGTAAATGAGATAATTGAGTGGCTTCCTGTTGTAAACTAAGCAACACAGGTTTGAGTCTCAGGGACTTGGGGCAGAATTTGTCTACTTCTCTCCCTTCATCACCTGACTTGACTGAGAGCAGAAAGATAAACAGAGCGATGAGGCCTTGGGGGAAAAAAAGGGAGGACACAGTTTTTCAGATGAATAAGACAAACAACCCTGCTCTCTTATTGGATGAACTGAAATGACTCTTGTAAAAATCTTAATTCAGTTTCAAGTTCCCCTAATCTTTCAATTTAGTCAGTTTCAGAGGGTAAACTGCTTTGTTATTGTTGGAAGGAAGAGGCTTCCCTCTGCTCTCACAGAGAGACCGTACTAAATCTGTCGCTGAGAGACTGTGGTTGAAAGAGCTGTGTGCGCTCTGACTACACTAACTGTAGTTATGTTTTCAGTGATTATTTTTTGTTATTGCCGAAGCTTGAACAGAAAAGAGCTACCCTGTCACCAAGTAAGCCAGGTGTGGTCTAGTACTGGGTTGGATAACAGTATGGTAAAGAGCTAGCACTGGGTTAGATAACAGTATGGTAAAGAGCTAGCACTGGGTTAGATAACAGTATGGTAAAGAGCTAGCACTGGGTTAGATAACAGTATGGTAAAGAGCTAGCACTGGGTTAGATAACAGTATGGTAAAGAGCTAGCACTGGGTTAGATAACAGTATGGTAAAAAGCTAGCACTGGGTTAGATAACAGTGTGGTAAAGAGCTAGCACTGGGTTAGATAACAGTATGGTAAAGAGCTAGCACTGGGTTAGATAACAGTATGGTAAAAAGCTAGCACTGGGTTAGATAACAGTGTGGTAAAGAGCTAGCACTGGGTTAGATAACAGTATGGTAAAAAGCTAGCACTGGGTTAGATAACAGTGTGGTAAAGAGCTAGCACTGGGTTAGATAACAGTATGTTAAAGAGCTAGCACTGGGTTAGATAACAGTATGGTGAAGAGCTAGCACTGGGTTGGATAACAGTATGGTAAAGAGCTAGCACTGGGTTGGATAACAGTATGGTAAAGAGCTAGCATTGAATTGGATAACAGTATGGTAAAGAGCTAGCACTGGGTTAGATAACAGTATGGTAAAAAGCTAGCACTGGGTTGGATAACAGTATGGTAAAAAGCTAGCACTGGGTTGGATAACAGTATGGTAGAGCTAGCACTGGGTTGGATAACAGTATGGTAAAGAGCTAGCACTGGGTTGGATAACAGTGTGGTAAAGAGCTAGCACTGGGTTGGATAACAGTATGGTAAAAAGCTAGCACTGGGTTGGATAACAGTATGGTAAAGAGCTAGCATTGGATTGGATAACAGTATGGTAAAAAGCTAGCACTGGGTTAGATAACAGTATGGTAAAGAGCTAGCATTGGATTGGATAACAGTATGGTAAAGAGCTAGCATTGGATTGGATAACAGTATGGTAAAGAGCTAGCACTGGATTGGATAACAGTATGGTAAAGAGCTAGCACTGCAAGGGCCGTCAGTCACGGAGTGAAAGTAATAAAAACAAATGGTGCACTGAGCTAGCTAACACAGAGCGGTCAGTCACTGAGTGAAAGGAGTGAGATAGGCCCTACTGCTGCTCTGAGCTGAGAGCTGTGGCGTAGAACATTGGTGTGCTCTGAAGTGGGTCTGTCAACCCTCCCTCTGGATGGCCAGCCGCTCCCGCCTGTCACTCTTAGGAGAGAAAAGCTGGACACGAGCTGTGAGATCACCCCGCCCCTCGCCGAACATATCAGCGATGGGGTAGACAGCGCTCTCCCTCATTCCCATGTTTTCTCAGGTAAAAATCAGCTGAATCCCTCTCCCCCACCTTAGCCTCAGGTAAGAATGCTCCTCCTCCACCCTCCGGTAAAAGCACCCGCCACTCCCTCTGGAACCATTGGCCACCTGGCGGGTCTAGTCTGGTCTGAGACCATTTCTACTTGCATCCGCTTTGTACACGGGCGGCCGTTAGTACCAAAGGCATTCACAACACAAACAAAACAGCATTCCCAAAGAACCACAAATAAAAACATGTATTGATAAAAATTGAAATGGACTACGGAGCTCCCTCCCTTCCCACCCTTAGCTAGCATGACCATGATGGGCAAAGCCTGTTGGCTCTGTGATGGTAGTTGGCTACACAAGATGCACTAAAGCCAAGGCCCTGTTCAGTTGAGCAAAACAGGAGAAAACACTTGGAAACAGAAACCAAAATAAGCCAATTTAACAAGTTTGGGTACTTCATACCTCCTCTGTTTCAGAATGTTCTCTCAAAATGTTTACCTACTGAACACTATGGTCAGTCCTTCCTGTGGTTTGTGGCTTGTGACTGAGATAATGCCGTGCAGAGCAGTAGTGCAGTGCCTCAAATCTATTTTAACTCCAGAACTAAACTAAAATTCAATTTCTCCTCATTTCTCTTCAATGTGGAAAATCAGAATTGCAATTTCAGTCGACTTCCTGAATCGACTCAATTTAAAAATGGAATTGACCCCAAACTCTGGTGCAGTATATGAAATCAGGCCTACCTGTGACTGGGTAGTGGTGGACAGTGCAATAGTGGCTAGGTGCAGTGCAGTATGTTTGGGCATGCAGGGTGAAACTCACCTCCTTGCTGATTATAGATTATGTTCTTACACAGCAGGTCGTTGTGGCAGAGGACTACAGGAGAGCCCAGCACAGACAGACTCTGCTGCATCCACACCATCTCTTCCCTCAGTCGCCTTCGACTAGGCACCTCACTGTTTAACCTGGGGATGGAGGACGTAGAGGGTGGAGGTAGAAAGGAAAGAGAGCGAAAGAGGCAGAGATAAAGAGAGAGAATTGGAGAGAGACGGGGGGAGAGAGAGCGATTACAGAAGTACACAGGGAAAGAAGTAGAGGTGTTGCGCAATCTCGGGGGTACAGTATTATTGTTCCATATCGGACCAATAAAAGAAGAGGGTTGGAATCTACTAGAAGAACTGACATCAGTCAAGAGTAAACTCATCAATACGTAATCTCAGATCAATAAACTACGACTGCATAGGAGTCTTGTAAAGGCTTGAAACTCCAAGCATAGTGCATAATCTCCAATCCACATGGCTTTATTAAAACGGTCCCGAACTAAAACTGGACAGTATTTATTTATTTAACTAGGCAACGGTACATATTGTTCATGAATAGTGGGTGTGGTTTGAGTGACAGGGGGCTCGTCCTCTTCAGGTAAACACACCTGGTGAAGCAAATGTGAGGAATGGCAGACGCTCACTGTGCAATCGCTCAGGCATGCCAGGGGTCACAGGACAAGCATCTCTCGTATAACTCTAGTGTTCCATTCAAGAGCTTCTTGGCGGAAAGTTCAAGACTAGAGCCCCGGGGAGTTTCCTCATCACTATGTAAACAGACCTTACCTAGAAAAACTCCTGGCCACGTTAATGAGTCATAAAGTAGGAAATAGGTGGAGGCAAAATATTCAAGCATCAATAATAACAGTTTTATAACCTTAAAAAGGTATTGACGAGAAACCTCCAGATATCATGTGTCCCTACAAAGATAACGCAGTCCTCCTATCTAGACCTCAACTACGTCCCAATAGCTCAACTAGCATACTATTCAGTGTGCATGGCATGAATACGCCAACACAGGCCTTCATACCCCCGTACCATGCAGGTCTGGATATTGGGACCCAGTTCCTTTCTTTATCGACACCACTCACCTCATGTTCATCTCTGGGTCTTGGAAGAACTTGGGCACCAGGGCGAAGTACTTGCCCATTGTCAGCCACAGGTCTGACTGGGGCACCCATCCGTTGTGAGCATGGATGGCATGGTACTTAGCCAGCTGCCTCGCGATGAGCCTGTAGGGTGGTGGAAGCGATGTGAGTTGGCGATAAGGGGTTTTGAGAGGAGGGACCAAATTCTTGAGGCCAAGACCGTAAAACCCTTACTTCAGTACTAGCTTATACACTAGAGGCCATATTTGTAAAGAATTCCAGAATTTAATGAAAGTCAGGTCATAGGAGAAACCCCAAGACTGTCAACTCACTAAGCTTAAGGTGAGTTTACACCTACGGGTGAGGCTATATTTGTCTATGTACATCGGTGTACCCGATATTGGACACGTGTGAACTGAATGCATAGCCCTGGAGCGGTTGGGCTTTAGCTAAAGAATGGTTCTGTAACCATAGAGCCAGGATGAGCTTTCAATCACACTCCTGACCTGTAGCTGTCTGT
The DNA here is from genome assembly GCF_901001165.1 of Salmo trutta. Lineage (NCBI taxonomy): Eukaryota > Metazoa > Chordata > Actinopteri > Salmoniformes > Salmonidae > Salmo > Salmo trutta. The sequence continues at coordinate 36,011,392 of NC_042964.1, forward strand.
CTATGTCCCATGTTTCTACTGTTAGTAATGTTCCTCAAGGGAACAACTCACATTACCTTACCATACTGACTCACCCATATATTAGGTTCACAGAAGCACCACACCTTACATGACAATGCCGAAGATTATGGAATGTGTAAAGAAGTGCAGGTGTACTGTGGTTTCTCCTGAACATGAATTCAAACGGTGTGGTGTATGTAGAGCACTGGGTGTTTTATGTGGGAGTAGTTCTTCTAAGATTAGGGCCTGGTAGGATAGCTCAGAGTTTCTACTCTTTTCTATCCAAACCTAAGGGGGGGGGGGGGGGGGGGGGGGGGAGACAGGGTAGGCAATGGGGGAGGGTGTGGTTATCTCAAAGATTTAGGATAGACTAAGAGTGCTCTTGGTTCAACAAGTTGTACTCAACGCGGTGGGCTTTCTGTTGCTGTACCTGGACATGGGCAGGCTGCGGATGTGTTCGGGTTCCAGTGCCTGGCCCTGTAGGAACTCATAGCAGAGGCCGTTGTTGAAGGTACAGTAGAGCCGCGGGGCGCAGCGGTGTGCGTGGAGCGTCCGGAAACTCTTCACCTCGTTCTCCCGGTCCACAAACAGCTCTGTCTTGTTGCCATAGATACGCACCAGGACTACATCCTGCATGACCCCGCCCACGTAGCAGCCCAGCAACTTATTGGTGATTCCATCTGTGAAGAACTGAGAGGAAAAGATGAATGATAGACAAATTATTGCAATTGGGCATCATCATCGCATCCAATGCCTCAATATAAAATAAATATATACATTTAGGACAATTCACTCAGTTATTCATAGGCTTATGTCAAGTCATGCAGGATTTCATAACAGGGATGGCTATAGGCCCCTATTATATAGCCGATTTACTATAGGTATCCTATACTACAGGTACAGTAGACTTCAGCTTTATCGTATTTCTATTAATACTACAGACGAGGACATTTCTAAATACTAATATGTCTACAAGCGCGGTCCTCTGGACCTCTACCATCCACACACAGCATCCTGCCACCTACTGTAGTATCATTTTCATCCTTGGGACTGAATTCTATGGTTCCTTTTATAGGTTGTCAATTGATTTCGGATCTGATGGAAAAACAAAGGACCCCAGAATGCATTGATGGAAAAGAGGAATTGTCTGGGTGGGTTTAAACCCAATGGTTGTTTTCATCCCCAATGAAAACTGGAACATTTCTGTGGGGGGAGGGGGGCAGGCATTCCACCCCTGATCGTATACACTATCAGGGATTGACCATGAGCGTAGAGGCATGTCCGGAATTTTATTTTGCAAGAGCAAGCCATGGCTGGCATGTGCTGAGTCCTTGCTTTGTGAATGAAAATAGGCAGGGTGGTTGTGTGTGTGTGTGTGTGTGTGTGTGTGTGTCTACCCTGCCCACAACGCTGTGTTTACATAGAGAAACCACACCCCCATTCTGTGTTCATCAAGACAACCACTCCCCCCCTTTAGTTATGCTTTTATTTAGGAGGAGGAAACTGAAATTGCCCCAATTGTGCCGCTCTTGTATGGTCACTAAGTCTTATGCTACCGCCCGTTTAACAATCAGCATGCATGACAGACTTGTTTACATAAGCTAGGTGGTGTAAACCTGTGTGGTGGGTTAGTAAAAGTTTGCCATGAACAAACCACATGACTAGTGGGTCATAAGACCAGTTAATGGAAAACTCGATGTCCTGATGCAAATTGCCAACTAGGCTATGTTTCCTTTCTCAAAAAAGTGTGTTCACCATTTACACTAGCCCAACTTTAAAATCACACAGAGCCCAGGAGAAACTCGGACTGGATTAAGTCGTTTTTTCCCCTCATGAATCTACACACAAAACCCCATAATAACAAAGCAAAAACATGTTTACACAATTCTTTGCAAATGTATTATAAAAAAAGAAAGAAATCTCACATTTACATAAGTATTCAGACCCTACTCAGTACTTTGTTGAAGCACCTTTGGTAGCGATTATATCCTCAAGTCTTCTTGGGTATGACACTACAAGCTTGACATACCTGTATTTGGGGAGTTTCTCCCATTCTTCTCTACAGATCCTCTCAAGCTCTGTCAGGTTGGATGGGGAGTGTTGCTTCACAGTTATTTTCAGGTCTCTCCAGAAATGTTGGATCTGGTTCGGGTCCGGGCTCTGGCTGGGCCACTCAAGGACATTCAGAGACTTGTCCCGAAGCCACTCCTGTGTTGTATTGGCTGTGTGCTTAGGGTCGTTGTCCAGTTAGAAGGTGAACCTTCACCCCAGACTGAGGTCTTGCGCGCTCTGGAACAGGTTTTCATCAAGGATCTCTGTACTTTGCTCCGTTCATCTTTACCTCAATTCTGACTAGTCTCCCAGTCCCTGCTGCTGAAAAACAACCCCACTGCATGATGCTGCCACCACCATGTTTCACTGTAGGGATGGTGCCAGGTTTCTTCCAGACGAGACGCTTGGCATTCAGGCCAAAGAGTTCAATCTTGGTTTCATCAGACCAGAGAATCTTGTTTCTCATAGCCAGAGTCCTTTAGCGGGCTGTCATGTGCCTTTTACTGAGGAGTGGCTTCCGTCTGGCCACTCTACCATAAAGGCCTGATTGGTGAAGTGCTGCAGAGATGGTTGTCCGGATCCAGAAGAACAACCATCCTTGGAAGAACCCTCTCTGTGGAGATGGGAGAACCATCTCCACAGAGTAACTCTGCAGCTTTGTCAGAGTGACCATCGGGTTCTTGGTCACCTCCCTGACCAAGGTCCTTCTCCCCCGATTGCTCAGTTTGGCCAGCGGCCAGCTCTAGGTAGTCTTGGTGGTTCCAAACTTCTTCCATTTAAGAATGATGGAGGCCACTGTGTTCTTGGGACCTTCAATGCTGTAGAAATGTTTTGGTACCCTCCCCCAGAGCTGTCCCTCAACACAATCCTGTCTCGGAGCTCTATGGGACAAATCCTTCAACCCCATGGATTGGTTTTTGCTCTGACATGCACTGTCAACTGTGGGGATCTTATATAGACAGGTGTGTGCCTTTCCAAATCATGTCCAATCAATTGAATTTACCACAGGTAGACTCCAATCAAGTTTGAGAAACATCTCAAGAAAGATCAATGGAAACAGGATGTACCTGAGCTCAATTTTGAGTCTCATAGCAAAAGGTTGAATACATTTGTAAATAAGGTTATTTTTTAAATGTGTTTTTATAAATTTGCACAAATTTCTAAAAACCTGTTTTCGCTTTGTAATTATGGGTTATTGTGTGTAAAAAAAATGTTTTAATACATTTTGGAATACGGCTGTAACGTACCAAAATGTGGAAAAGGGGAAAGGGTCTGAATACGTTCTGAATGTGAAACTTGTGCATTTCTACATTTTGTAGTAAAAAAAATATAGGAAGATGTGTTTCCAATGACATCAGCCAATTAGTAGACAATGCCTACTCATAATTGGTTAAAATAATATTTTCACATATGTTGATGGGGTGGTGTTGGAGATGATGAATATGAAGTGGAAAAATTGACATTTTCCTATAAAAAGGTGCACTATACATTAATCTCTCCACCCTTTCCTGGTTGCTAAAAATCGAATAATTCACTTAATGTGACAAAACAAGCACATATAGTGTAGAGTCATTGTACCATCTAAGCCACTGTGAAATATATTTTCCATTACCAAAATTGATTTGGTATTTTCAGCTGTTTGAAGCTGGTGTAAGTAAACTGAAAGTAAAATAATCAAAAACAAAACTTAAGTACAGAAAGCATAGAAAAAGTGCACTTTCAATGAGAATAACAGATCCAAAGAAATCACATTTCTATGTGAATTTAGTCAGGTTGCCAAAAAGTGACATATTGCAGCTTTAAGAGTGATTTTAGGTTGTGATTACATTATTGGTTCAAGTCAGTACACGATTGATAAAAACATTATTTGCCCACTTTATAATGTAATAATCAATGCATAATGAGCCAAAACTATTACGTTGTGTTCAGCATATTTATTAAATTATCAGCATTTATTACATTATAAATGCAAAATATACAATTACTAGGAACCCATTACTTTATTGGCAGTTATTACATTATCAGTTGGTACAGGGTTTAAGAATTTGCATTTTTGAAGTATCAATGCATCAAAGTATCAAAAGAGTCAGAGGTGAATAAAAAATAAAAATTATGCTTACCTCATTCATAGACACTAACTACCTTAGTGCCTATTGGTGATAGGTGATATTTGCTGCAATATGCAGCTTTTTGGGCGACCCACACAGAATGTGCGTTATAGATCGGTCAGTGTTATTGAAAGCAAGTCTAAGAAGCGGTAGATCTGTTCTGTGTGCGCTATTTCTATGCTTCCGGTTTTTTCCTTTTGTACACCAATATATTTCACAGCGGTTTAGATGGTACAATGAATACGTGCTTGTTTTGTCAACAACCAGGAAATGGCAGAGCGATTTCTGCATAGTGCATCTTCAAGAGCCCCGACTCTTACTATAAACAATAACACACATAGTTACTGCGGTACTGTTTTGGAAAGATAAGGAACATATCTTTCATATCAGCGAGTACTGAATATAGATAAATTACGATACACCTTTATAGGGTTAGTGTACCCACACGGCCATATCTCCATGTTACAGCGCTTGTTTACGGAAGACAGACGGAAGACGTCGCCACCTGTGCTAATTAGCCATCCAGCGTGCACCGAATACCCGTGTGTAAGCTAACAGGAGAGGAAGTGTAGTTCGTCAACTGGAGGCAAGCATTGAATGGACTTGTGCAAAACTGCTACAGTAAGTAGCAATCGTTTTTATTTTAACGTTTATTTCTCGCTGACATAAAGACAAGGGGTATAACACAATGTTTCGAAAACCGTTTCGAATGCGATGGTTGACGTTTTAAACGTTAAAACACAGCGTCGGATTGTAGTTTACACGGGCGCCAAATGTGGGCGAATGTAATGTGGCTTAAGGGTTTTCGAGATCTAGTCTGCGCTCAGCTCCTTGTTGGAGTTGAGTTAACGTTACTTGGCAACCAGTCCCACTACTCATGATCATAGATGCCTGGAAGTTGTCTTGAAATCGTAGAATGGCACTTAATATTACAAAGACATAAGAAAATTGGCACCAGATCAAATGCATAGCTAGCTATTTGTAAACTACTAAACCTGGCCAAGTGTGTTTTGTACCTGGTGACGCCTATAATATCCTTGAATTTGATAGATGCTTTGTTGCAATCTCTTGATGTGATACAGAACACACAGTGAGTTACTGATCTTACTAGATCATGCAAACTACGTCAAGCAAGAGGCCTATGAATTCCACTGCCTCTATTCATCCGTCAATCCGCTGGCTTGAATGCTACACTGTTGCTAGCTAGCAAGTTGACGCAGCTTCTATTTAAAAAGGCGCAACACTCCAGTTTCAAAATTATGTAATAGCTGCCTGGTAAGCAGTATGCGACAGATGACGACTGACTAGTCTCTTACGGTCATCGTAGAAACATATTAGAAAATAATACGTCGAATGTGACAAATGTAATACCTTCATTTTGACCTCGGATGGTTTCCAGAACGGTCTCAGTTCCTTGATCAGTCTCAATGCACCAGATCTGTAATCGTTCTCGTCTAATGTGACATCTATTTTGGGTACAGCGGGCGCCTCGTCGGGTACGTGAATGTAGTTGGCCATAATGAAAGGTTCCGGCTAAATTGACAAGAAGTTCACTGTATGCGGCTGCAAATGCGTTTGTATGAACTATTTCTTGGCTGCGGCGGTTAAAAGACTACTCGCTTCTAGTGCTGCAACGCCTCTCAGAAAATCCCACCCATAAAAATAAAAAAAACCTGATTTGCAGTGCATGCTGGGAAATTTGTGACTCACGAATCGCCATCAACCTTCTTATGATGGTCTAAAAGGTCAGCCATTTTGGTAAGGGAGTTAGTCAAACATGGTTCGCCAGTGCTGTGAACATATTTTTATTTTACCTTTATTTTATTGTATAAAAAAATGATTTTGAACCTTATCTGCACTGTATGTTTGTTAAAGGAATGCCAGCCAGTTTTAAAGGCATGATTCCATATTTATTTAAATTTTATTTTTTCACGTTAGTTTAACCAGGTAGGCCAGTTGAGAACAAGTTCTCATTTACAACTGCGACCTGGCCAAGATAAAGTAAAGCAGTGCGACAAAAACAAACAACACAGAGTTACACATAATCAAACGTACAGTCAATAGCACAATACAAAAAATCTATGTACAGTGTGTGCAAATGTAGAAGAGTGGGAGGTAGGCAATAAATAGGCCATAGAGGCAAAATAATTACAATTTAGCATTAACACTGGAGTGATGGATGTGCAGATGATGATGTGCAAGTAGAGATACTGGGGTGCAAAAGAGCAAGAGGGTAAGTAATAATGTGGGGGTGAGGTAGTTGGGTGTGCTATTTACAGATTGGCTGTGTACAGGTACAGTGATCGGTAAGCTGCTATGACAGCTGATGCTTAAAGTTAGAGAGGGAGATATAAGACCCCAGCTTCAGTGATTTTTGCAATTCGTTCCAGTCATTGGCAGCAGAGAACTGTAAGTAAAGGCGGCCAAAGGAAGTGTTGGCTTTTGGGATGACCAGTGAAATATACCTGCTGGAGCGCGTGCTATGGGTGGGTGTTGCTATGTTGACCAGTGAACTGAGATAAGGCGGGGCATTACCTAGCATAGACTTATAGATGACCTGGAGCCAGTGGGTTTGGCGATGAATAAGTAGTGAGGGCCAGCCAACGAGAGCATACAGGTCGCAGTGGTGGTGTCACGGCCTGACCGTAGAGATCATTATTATTCTCTATGTTTGGTCATTATTATTCTCTATGTTTGGTTTTTTGTTTCTTTGTTTATGGGCGAGTGTGGTTCCCAATCAGAGGCAGCTGTCTATCGTTGTCTCTGATTGGGAATCATACTTAGGCAGCCTGTTTTCCACCTGTGTTGGTGGGAGGTTGTTTTCTGTTTAGCATTCTGAGCCTGACAGAACTGTTCGCTTTCATTTGTTTCTTTTGGTTATTCTTGTTTGAGTGTTTCTTGAAATAAATTATCATGAACACTTACCACGCTGCGCTTTGGTCCACTTCTCCTTCGAACGACGAGCGTTACAGGTGGGTAGTATATGGGGCTTTAGTGACAAAACGGGTGGCACTGTGATAGACTGCATCCAATTTGCTGAGTAGAGTGTTGGAGGCTCTTTTGTAAATGACATCGCCGAAGTCAAGGATTGGTAGGATAGTCAGTTTTCCGAGGGTATGTTTGGCAGCATGAGTGAAGGAGGCTTTGTTGTGAAATAGGAAGCCGATTCTAGATTTAATTTTGGATTGGAGATGCTTAATGTGAGTCTGGAAGGAGAGTTTACAGTCTAACTAGACACCAAGGTATTTGTAGTTGTCCACATTTTCTAAGTCAGAACCGTCCAGATTAGTGATGCTAGTTGGGCGGGAGGGTGCGGGCAGCAATCGGTTGAAGTTTATGCACTTAGTTTTACTTGCATTTAAAAGCAGTTGGAGGCCTCGGAAGGAGTGTTGTATGGCATTGAAGATCGTTTGGAGGTTTGTTAGCACAGTGTCCAAAGAAGGGCCAGATGTATACAGAATGGTGTCGTCTGTGTAGCGGTGGATAAGAGAATCACCAGCAGCAAGAGCGACATCATTGATATAAACAGAGAAATGGGTCGGCCCGAGAATTGAACCGTGTGGCACCCCCAGAGACTGCCAGAGGTCCGGACAACAGGCCCACCGATTTGACACACTGAACTCTATCTGAGAAGTAGTTGGTGAACCAGGCGAGGCAGTCATTTGAGAAGCCAAGGCTATTGAGTCTGCCGATAAGAGTGCGGTGATTGACAGAGTCGAAAGCCTTGGCCAGGTTGATGAATACAGCTGCACAGTACACGGTACTGTCTTTTATCGATGGCGGTTATGATATCGTTTTGGACCTTGAGCGTGGCTGAGGTGCACCCATGACCAGGTCGGAAATCAGATTGCATAGTGGAGAAGGTACGGTGGGATTCGAAATGGTCGGTGATCTGGTTGTTAACTTGACTTTCGAAGATTTTAGAAAGGCAGGGCAGTATGGGCAGGGCAGTATGGATATAGGTCTATATATATGTGGCTCAGTTGGTAGAGTATGGTGTTTGCAACGCCAGCATGGTGTGTGCAACGCCAGGGTTGTGGGTTCGATTCCCACGGGGGGCCAGTACAAAATAAAATATATTTTTTAAAAATGCATGAAATGAAATGTATGCATTCACTACTGTAAGTCGCTCTGGATAAGAGCATCTGCTAAATGACTAAAATGTAAAAAATATATATATATATATATATACTGCTCAAAAAAATAAAGGGAACACTTAAACAACACAATGTAACTCCAAGTCAATCACACTTCTGTGAAATCCAACTGTCCACTTAGGAAGCAACACTGATTGACAATACATTTTACATGCTGTTGTGCAAATGGAATAGACAACAGGTGGAAATTATAGGCAATTAGCAAGACACCCCCAATAAAGGAGTGATTCTGCAGGTGGGGACCACAGACCACTTCTCAGTTCCTATGCTTCCTGTCTGATGTTTTGGTCACTTTTGAATGCTGGCGGTGGTTTCACTCTAGTGGTAGCATGAGACGGAGTCTACAACCCACACAAGTGGCTCAGGTAGTGCAGCTCATCCAGGATGGCACATCAATGCGAGCTGTGGTAAGAAGGTTTGCTGTGTCTGTCAGCGTAGTGTCCAGAGCATGGAGGCGCTACCAGGAGACAGGCCAGTACATCAGGAGACGTGGAGGAGGCCGTAGGAGGGCAACAACCCAGCAGCAGGACTGCTACCTCCGCCTTTGTGCAAGGAGGAGCAGGAGAAGCACTGCCAGAGCCCTGCAAAATGACCTCCAGCAGGCCACAAATGTGCATGTGTCTGCTCAAACGGTCAGAAACAGACTCCATGAGGGTGGTATGAGGGCCCGACGTCCACAGGTGGGGGTTGTGCTTACAGCCCAACACCGTGCAGGACGTTTGGCATTTGCCAGAGAACACCAAGATTGGCAAATTCGCTACTGGCGCCCTGTGCTCTTCACAGATGAAAGCAGGTTCACACTGAGCACGTGACAGACGTGACAGAGTCTGGAGACGCCGTGGAGAACGTTCTGCTGCCTGCAACATCCTCCAGCATGACCGGTTTGGCGGTGGGTCAGTCATGGTGTGGGGTGGCATTTCTTTGGGGGGCCGCACAGCCCTCCATGTGCTCGCCAGAGGTAGCCTGACTGACCAAAATGGCTGCCATTTTCACTCCATTCTGGAATTTTGAAGGATTATGACATAGCATATAGCCCCTCTAGTAATTTAGTAGGATCTCTATGCCCGCCGCCCACTGACGTTGGTGGCGATTTTAGCATGTAAATCTTGGTGGGGCAAAAAAAAAATGATGTGGGATGCATGCCAGCAAAGCCACCACGCAACACAACACTAAACAATACATTAATTGACAAACGGTGCCCACAAACGGCCTACATAAAGCTGCGCCAACAGCAGTCCCAACATCTTACCACTGCTACTGGCTATCAGTGGAGCCTTGTCTGGCAGCGAAACAGTTTCTTCAGCCTCATTTACATAAACATAGCTGATATGGCTGACTTGCTTAAACAAATGTGGTTTCTAATGACAATTGAGATGTACAAACTATGGCATAAGGGGACGACAAATGGATAAGAGGCAATCCGTCATTTCGATTAAGACATTAATGAGCGAGCTTGGATGGACGTAGTCAATATAACTATTTGTTTAGCGCTTTTGAAATGTACAGCGACAGAATTCAGAACATGGGCCATTCTTAGTGTTTTCCCTGTATACCAAGTCAGGGAGCATATAAGCAGACAATGAAAGCTCTTACAATATTCAATGATTACATTTCTCTAAAACAGGTTAAAGGCTACATGTGCACCACCAAGTCAGAACAGTAGACGAAATGAAGAGGGGTAAATAGACCAAATTATTAGGGTGACGCACATGGGCCACTAACATCTTACTACACAACATACACTTAGTATTACTTTCTTAGCTACAGTATACATATCTCATTGGCATATTACACCATTTATGCAGCAGCATACAATACATTTTTGGACGCAACTTGTTGTGCTGTGCTCACTTGAACAGGAAGGTGAACAACAAAGTCTGTAATTCTCTGGATTTATGGTGCTTTCAGAACAACTGGGAACTCAGGAAAAAAACAAGGTCAAATCATGATGACGTCATTGATCTTCAGGTCGTAGGTCTAGAAAGAGGCCGGATTTACAATTCCGAGTTGAATGACCATTCAAAACGTATTTTCAAATCAAATCAAACTTTATTTCTCACATGCGCCAAATACAACATGTGTAAACCTTACTGTGAAATGCTTACTTACAAGCCCTTAACCAACAGTGCAGCTCAAGAAAGAGTTAAGAAAATATTAAGCAAATAAACTAAAGTCAAAAATAATAAAAAGTATCACAACAAAATAACAGTAACAAGGCTATATACAGGGGGTACCGGTACTGAGTCAATGTGCGGGGATACAGGTTAGTCGAGGTAATTTGTACATGTAGGTAGGGGTGAAGTGACTATGCATAGATAATAAACAGCAAGTAGCAGCAGTGTAAAAAACAAATGGATGGGGGGGTCAATGTAAATAATCCGGTGGCCATTTGGTTAAATGTACAGCAGTCTTATGGCTTGGGGGTAGAAGCTGTTGAGGAGCCTTTTGGTCCTAGACTTGGCGCTCCGGTACCGCTTGCCGTGCGGTAGCAGAGAAATCAGTCTATGACTTGGGTGACTGGAGTCTTTGACAATTTTTTGGGCTTTCCTAGTATGTATGTCCTGGATGGCAGGAAGCTTGGCCCCAGTGATGTACTGGGCCGTACCCACTACCCTCTGTAGAGCCTTACGGTCAGATGTCGAGCAGTTACCATACCAGGCGGTGACGCAACCGGTCAGGATGCTCTCGATGGTGCAGCTGTAGAACTTTTTGAGGATCTGGGGACCCATGCCGAATCTTTTCAGTCACCTGAGGGGGACTAGGTGTTGTTGTGCCCTCTTCATGACTATCTTGGACCATGATAGTTCGTTGGTGATGTGGACATCAAGGAACTTGAAGCTCTCCACCCGCTCCACTACAGCCCCATCGATGTTAATGGGGGCCTGTTCGACCCGCCTTTTCCTGTAGTCCACGATCAGCTCCTTTGTCTTGCTCACATTGAGGGAGAGGTTGTTGTCCTGGCAGTCTCTGACCTCCTCCCTATAGGCTGTCTCATCGTTGTCGGTGATCAGCCCTACCACTGTTGTGTTGTCAGCAAACTTAATGATGGTGTTGGAGTCGTGTTTGGCCACGCAGTTCTGGGTGAACAGGGAGTACAGGAGTGGACTAAGCACACCCCCCCGAGGGGCCCCAGTGTTGAGGATCAGTGTAACAGACGTGTTGTTGCCTATCCTTAACTCCTCGGGGCAGCCCGGCAGGAAGTCCAGGATCCAGTTGCAGAGGGAGGTGTTTAGTCCCAGGGTCCTTAGCTTAGTGATGAGCTTCATGGGCACTATGGTGTTGAACGCTGAGCTGTAGTCAATGAACAGCATTCTCACAGGTGTTCCTTTTGCCTTTTGTCCAGGTGGGAAATGGCAGTGTGGAGTGCGATTGAGATTGCGTCATCTGTGGATCTGTTGGGGCGGTATGCGAATTGGTGTGGGTCTAGGGTATCCAGGATGATGGTGTTGATGTGTGCATGACCAGCCTTTCAAAGAACTTCATGGCTACCGACATGAGTACTACAAGCGGTAATCATTTAGGCAGGTTACCTTTGCTTCCTTGGGAATAGGGACTATGGTGGTCTGCTTGAAACATGTAGGTATTAGAGACTCGGTTAGGGAGAAGTTGAAAATGTCAGTGAAGACAATTGACAGTTGGTCCGCGCGTCCATTAAGTACACGTCCTGGTAATCCGTCTGGCCCCTCGGCTTTGTGAATGTTGACCTGTTTAAAGCTCTTGCTCATATAGGCTACCGAGAGTGTTATCACACAGTCGTCCAGAACAGCTGGTGCTCTCATGTATGCCTCAGTGTTGCTTGTTTATTCACGACTTCCCAGTTGCCTTGAACTCACTGATGTCAAGTTTTCGCAGTTATTAGTTAACAGTCGTTTTGAGCGCCGCACAACTCATGCTTCATTGACAGCATGGTCTTTGTTAAATGTTTATAATTTTAAACTTGGGAAAGAGCACCTTAATCCCAGATTTGGAACCACACAGCCACTCCACTGAATAGCAGGCTAGTGATTTCTTTACAATACTTGCAGTTAGCCACTGTTACTGATTCCTTCCAAACCATTCATTGTTGAATTTGTGATTTCCAACTTGTTGTGTAATGTTTATGTGCAATGGTTGATGAGCACCGATAAGATTTCTCTTCATTATTTATCTTCATATGACAAGGATTAAAAAGAATTTGCCAGTAGAATGTCGACTTGATTCATGATGATGACTGCTAGCTAAGATTTTGAAAGTATGATGTTGACATGATCAGTCCAATCAAAGCTACTGTACATGTAACGTGATTTGACGTCATTTTATCTGTGACCAATGACCTTGAGCCTTCTTGGATGGGCACTTCTAATGTAACTCTATGGCAGCACCCAAGGGGCTAGAAGTTTCTATCTCTACCCTTAGACTTGGCGGTGGCGGTGTGTCCCCATGTGTGTCAGAACAGTGAGCCAATCACGGCGCAACGTCCGTATTTTGTGCAGGCTTGCCGCACCACCACAGAAAGCACTGAGCTTGGCTGAAACACCTGCATTTTGGAGCTGCCTTACTACAGGAACCAAAAAAGAGACCATGTTTGTATGCGGCTTTATTAACTCAATGATATATCTATTTTTTTTACATTGTTTGCAAACTGATATGTGACACGTATTAATGCCAAAATAACATGCAAAACAGAAAAGCCCCCCCCCCCCCACATTTTGCTTAAAATGTGGGGCTCAAAATGAATGACGGGTTGCCACTGTTTGGTGATAATTCCTCGGATCATATGATCGTATGTCAGAGCACTTTACTTAATGTACAAGCTGTGTTTTCGCCCCCTTGGTTTTGCGCCCCCTCGGGCTCGTGGAGGAGATCTTCGTGCGCTATACTGAGCCTTGTCTTAGGGTAGTAAGTTGGTGGTCTGTTGATATCCCTCTAGTGGTGTGGGGGCTGTGCTTTGATAAACTGGGTGGGTTTATATCCTGCCTGGCTGGCCCTGTGTCCTCAGACCCCCCTTCTCAGCCTCCAGTACCTATGCTGCAATAGTCTATGTGCCGGGGGGATAGGGTAGGTCTGTTATATCTGGTGTAATTCTCTTGTCTTATCTGGTGTCCTGTGTGAATTTAATTCTCTCTCTCCCTCCCCTCCCGGAGGACCTGAGCCCTAGGACCATGCCTCAGGACTACCTAGCCTGATGACTTATGGCTGTCCACTGTTCACCTGGCCGTGCTGCTGTTCCAGTTTCAATTGTTCTGCCTGCGGCTATGGAACCCTGGCCTGTTCACCGGACGTGTTACCTTTTTTTGACTCTCCCTCCCTCTCACTCTCTCTCTCGCTCTCTCTCTCTCTACTGCAACTGCTGTCTCGAACACTGAATGCTCGGCTATGAAAAGCCAACTGACATTTACTCCTGAGGTACTGACCTGTTGCACCCTCTACAACGACTGTGATTATTATTTGACCCTGCTGGTCATCTATGGAAGTTTGAACATCTTGAAGAACAATCTGGCCTTAATGGCCATTTACTCTTATAATCTCCACCCGGCACAGCCAGAAGAGGACTGGCCACCCCTTAGATTCTGGTTCCTCTCTAGGTTTCTTTCTAGGTTCCTGCCTTTCTAGGGAGTTTTTCCGAGCCACCATGCTTCTACATCTGCATTGCTTGCTGTTTGGGGTTTTAGGTTGGATTTCTGCATAAGCACTTTGTGACATGTGCTGATGTAAAAAGGACTTTATAAATACATTTAATTTGTTTGCCAGAACCTTCTAAGCCTGTTATGTTATTTACTACATCCTAAAGCTCCAAAAGCTTTCTTGGCACAAATTGCACCACTCACACTCCTGATGCTCTACAAATGTCATAGGTTTAATAAAAGATGTCAGTTCTGTCAGTAATAATATTACATGTAGCACATTATAATAAGAGTCTTCGTGATATAGATAAATACAGACAGTAGTGACCAATCATTTGGAGTCTAATATAATTCATCAAATTGTATCACCAGAAAAATTCAAAAATAAACTTAAAAAAGTAGTTGACAAATTGTACAATTATAGCTATTTCAATTAATTTTACCATCAATGTCATGATCTTGACCATGGAATTAGAACAGGGAGAAATATTTTTTAAACAAAACTATATCTTTTTTTAAAATACTTTTTTTATTGACAAATGATTCAAGTCAGGCAAGAAAACGTATAAAAAAAGATGACAGACCACATAACTTCATACATAAAATATTGCATTATAATGTTATTCTAAAGTACAGACATTTTTTCTGTTACTATGTAATTTGAGGGAATTTAATACATTTTTTGTCAAATTAATGTCAAAAGTAGATTTTTTGGGGGGCATTTTAGCTAACCCTAATCCAAACTCATGAATAGCATAACCGGCTGTGCCTTGAGCAAGGCACTTAACCCAAATTTGCTCCAGGGGCATCATACTACTATGGTTGACGCTGTATGAAAACAGCACATTTCACTGCACCAAACCCGTTTATGTGACATCCTCTTCATGCTACGAAACTCAGGGACTTTTATTTTGAAACGTCGTCGGCGTTCATGACACCGGAAGTAGACTCCACGTTGCGGAAGCAAGCACAAAACAGCGGCAGCACACATGTTGAAGCAAAATCATCATACGACGAGAATGGAATTAAATTTGAACAACAACAAAACAAGCTCACAAGACTTGCTCGCGTGTGGCAACGGAGGAGGTTTGATCCTTTTTCCGAAATTGCTTTATCAACTGATTTGACTGAGGAGTTGTTTAGCCTGTTAGGTATCCTAGCTACATGCACAAACTCTTAAACTCTTAACAACATTGTGTTCCAGTGGAGGCTGCTGAGGGGAGGATGGCTCATAATAATGTCTGGAGTGGAAAAACCATGTGTTTGATACCGTTCACTCCATTCTGGACTTTATTATGAGCCGACCTTCTCTCAGCAGCATCCACTGTTGTGTTCAAACTATCAGTGTGGTCAGATGTAACATTTCGGTTTCCTTGTACATAGGTCTTCATGACAAGCTTCTCCTCAAGTCGAAGGGGCCCAAGGCTGGCAGTTCTTTGCAAACCGAGAGGATCCCAAGAAGTAGTGGTGAGTTAAAAACATTTCTAGCGTTTGTTTGTAGATGGGCTAAAATCTACAAATAGTCACATCTTCTGCCAGGGTGCACTGTTGTTCCGTTTCAGGTCATTACTGAGACAGAAACAGAATAATAACAGCACACCGTGGCTATTTGTAGATTCTAGCCCATCGCGGTGTGTGTATTGCTTGCTAAATATGTTAAGTAGATTGCTAGGTGTGTAGTTACAGTTGTATGTAAATGTGTCGTGTTTCAGTTATGGACAGACTGCAGAACTTCCTGCCCCAGATGGCCCAGGCCAATGAGAAGCTCAAGTTGCAGATGGAGCAGGCACCTGAGGGCCACTATGACATAGAGAGGGTGGAGGAGTCTGGAAAGGTCATAGAGATGGTGAGTCTAGTGTGGCTGGCTTTTTTTATAGCGAGGGGAAGTGTGAAGTCGGAACACCACGAGCAGGCCTATCATATTGTGTAGCCTGAACAGCCGCTATTGGTCGCTGTTTATCTGTCTTTTGATGGTCCCACTCCAAAGCAGCGACCACTAGCGGCTGTTCAGGCTACATTTTGTGGAACAACTGAACAGAGAAAGGGTCCTTCCAGTTTCCATCAGCTCAATTAAAGTGAGATTCTGCGATATGACATTGTCACAATCAACAGGTTGAACCACAGGTACTGCAGATGAGTGCAACAAGACAATGTGCTTGTGCACGGCTGGGTTTTTTGTGTTTCTGCTGCAACATTATAGCTCCCGGGGCAACAACCGTGAAGTTTAGCCTTGTGCTTCGCACTCATAGTTCAAGTCTTCCACATTCTGCTGTTCACTTTGCACATTGCTGGCTCTGTCCTTAAACTGCAGGTGTGACGTTGGGCGAGTTCGAGCTGATCACTTTTGTGAAGTCAGGGACCATCGTTGGTCACCGCCTTTGAAAGTGTGTTGCATTATCAGGATAAAAATGGTCAGACTTGATCCTACATGTCGACTGTATGAACTTTACAACAATCATGTGATTAAAGGTCAAGTTTTGACTGCACCAACTTCATCCTACAGCCATCAACTGCATTTTGGGAGGCTCTATTGTCAACCAATCATTAGGCTGTTTTTGTTTGACCCACGTGAACGTGATTGAAACAGGAACCAACTTCGCTGCAATTCATGTATACAGTGATATGTACAAATTGAATGTGATATGAGTCTTTCTCACCAATTGATTGTACAATGTATGCATATATTTTCAGTTTGAGTGTGATATGTGGGTTGGAGACATGTTTATTTTGACATAATAAAGAAAAACTTGGGATGGGAACAGTGCTATGTTGTACTGAGCCTTGCTGTTGGAAAACCACTTCAGTGTCCGACTTTCGGCTTACAATTCAAATGAGCCCATTATGTTGATGGGATAAATTGTGTTACGTCGTTGATGATGACATTGATTCCCTTGTCTCTATCAGGATGTGTCGCTGGTGGAGCTCAGTAGTTCAGACAGCGACTCGGACAGAGAGTCTTCACAGGACAACGACGCCAACTCAGACTCTGAGGAGGGGAGTGCGCTCACAGAGGAGAACCTCAAACTGCCTGGCAACAGCCAGAGGCAGAAAAAGAAGGTTCATATCCAAGTCCTGGAGAAACAAGTGGATTAGGCCTCTAAAGAGACGACTGGGACAGTTGCCGTGCAGAATATTGACATGCGTTGGCAAAACTAATCAACTGACGTGGGATCAGTTCTCCTTCTCCAAGCCCTTTTCAAAACCGTTATGAGTGAAAGAATGAGAACTTACCGTAGGTCAGTGAGGACATGGTCCTGGAGGGCTAATGGATTAACAGTGGTTCAGTGGATGGAGGTAACCTGCTGCAGTGAGGGATAAAGGGGACATTGGGGGACACTGGTGTCTACATAGGGGGGTGTCTGTACTATAAGAGCCAAATATCACGTGTCAACAAGTGTTACTGTGCTATTTGAGCTTTGTTTTATGAATAGTCCTAGTCCCAGCATTGTTACGGTTGGTCACAAGGTTTGTGAGCTGTGAAGTTTTTCCCAGATTCATTTTTTCCTGAAACAAAAAGTACCGAAACCGTGTACTGTATTTCATAAGTGTATGAAATCCAAGGTTGTTGTGTGGTTGTGAATGACACAGCATACACAAACGCTCATGTTTAAAAGGAAAAATGGAAGTATAGACCATGACATTGGATAAATAAGAAATGAGTATTCACCATTGTACAACATTTACACTACCGTTCAAGTTTAGGGTCACTTAGAAATGTCCTTGTTTTTGTCCATTAAAACAATTAATCAGAAATACAGTGTAGACATGTTAATGTTGTAAATGACTATTGTAGCTGGAAACGGCTGATTTAAAAAAAATAATGGATTATCTTCATAGCCGTACAGAGGCCCATTATCAGCAACCATCACTCCTGTGTTCCAAAGTTTATCATTTTAAAAAGGCTAATTGATCATTAGAAATCCCTTTTGCAATTATGTTAGCACAGCTGAAAACTGTTGTTTTGATTAAAGAAGCAGTAAAACTGGCCTTCTTTAGACTAGTTGAGTATCTGGTGCATCAGCATTTGTGGTTTTGTTTACTAGCTCAAAATGGCCAGAAACTGTCTCTATAGTACCCGCAAAACACCAGTCTCAACGTCAACAGTGAAGAGGGGACTGCGGGATGCTGGTTTTCTAGGCAGAGTTGCAAAGAAAACTGACCAATAAAAAGAAAAGATTAAGATGGGCAAAAGAACTCTGCATCGAAGGCCAGCATCCTGGAGTCGCCTTTTCACTGTTGACATTGAGACTGGTGTTTTGCGGGTACTATTTAATGAAGCTGCCAGTTGAGGACTTGTGAGGCGTCTTTCTCAAACTAGACACTAATGTACTTTTCCTCTTGCTCAGTTGTGCACCGGGGCTTCCCACTCTTTCTATTCTGGTTAGAGCCAGTTTGCGCTGTTCTGTGAAGGAAGTAGTACACAGCGTTGTACCAGATCTTCAGTTTCTTGGCAATTTCTCGCATGGAATAGCCTTCATTTCTCAGAACAAGAACAGACTGACGAGTTTCAGAAGAAAGGTCTTTGTTTCTGGCCATTTTGAGCCTGTAATCGAACCCACAAATGCTGATGCTCCAGATACTCAACTAGTCTAAAGAAGGCCAGTTTTATTGTTGCTTTAATCAGCACAACAGTTTTCAGCTGTGCTAACATAATTGCAAAAGTGTTTTCTAATGATCAATTTGCCTTTTAAAATTATAAACTTGGATTAGCTAACACAACGTGCCATTGGAACACAGGAGTGATGGTTGCTGATAATGGGCCTCTGTATGCCTATGTAGATATTCCATAAAAAATCAGCCGTTTCCAGCTACAATAGTCATTTATAACATTAACAATGTCTACACTGTATTTCTGATCAATTTGATGTTATTTTAATGGACAAAAAATGTGCTTTTCTTTCAAAAACATTTCTAATTGACCCCAAACTTTTGAATGGTAGTATATGTTGGAAGACAAACAATACTGTATGTACCGGGGCTGGTTTTTGCACAAGGTTCAGAGGAGAATAGTCTCTCATATCTCCATAGAGACCAGATTTCCCTGTAGTTTTCAAAATGCTAATTGAAAATGGCACATACAATTAAAATATATTCTTGAACGTATACTTTCTTTGTGTTAGCCGTTGTATTCGTATATCAACACTAGTATTTCAAAGGTAGTTTATTTAATATATTTAAATTAATATATATATATTATTTACTAAAAACTTAGGGGCAATCTGCAGTTTCTACATCTATTTTTGGACTTATAATTTGATATGTACCCATTGATTCTTGAATATACCTTAGCAATGCTTAATGAGCTTAGTTCAACTGTCGTACCCCATCATAACCCCAAATATAAGCCTTTTCTACTTCATTTTTTGTAAACAAAGTAAACTACATAGCCTCAAAACATGGTTAAAACTATAATGTTGATGTCATGGAAGGTCAGTCCTTGCATCCATAGCTCTGTCTATACATTTGAGAGTAGTTACATTTCTCCAGCCCCATCCCTCAGTTTTGAAACCAAAACAGGCAGGTTGGTTGGTATGCTTTAAAAATGCATAATCTAGTGTTGTAACCTACAGTGCTCCTTTTCTGACAAATACAATGTCCAAAAAATATATCCAATTATTCAGTGTGTTTTCTTTTGTTATAAAATATTTACAAATAACAATTTAACTAAGGGAGTTGTGGGTATCTTCAGCAGAATTGTGGCACCTAACATTGCTGAGCAGAAATGACATACGAATTTGAACCTGCATGCTTGAGCTAAAATGAAATGTTGCATAAAATGTGACAGAGCAGGAGGAGATTGCCTGAAGCGCTCGGCTTTTGAAAAGCAAAACGTTCTTTCATGATGAGTGGAGGAACGGAAACCTTAAACTCAAAGTAAAGGGGTGTTGATCCAGTCAAATCCACCTTGGCTCTGGAATACTGAAATTCACCTCTTGAGTTTGATATGCGCGATTTCCCTTTTGTAACTTTGGGGAAAACCGCCTGTGTCCATAATGCAAGTTTCCGAACAGAATTCTCAAAACTGTTGGCACCTTGAGACGAGGTCGTGGCAGAGGGTAGGCTGCACATCAAAGGTCTCCTCTCTCACACACACACCTGCTGTTAGGAAAGCGGGAGCTGGACTCCTGATCGAGACTGACTGGTGAGTCGTGATCAGGTGGATTGAATGATCAGTCGTCGTTACAGTTCATTAGGCTGCCTTAGTACTCCACAGTCACTGCTTTGGTCCTGAGGTATTCGTTAAGAGCATCCTCTCCTGCCGACAGAACCGAAGCACAGTTAATTGGTCAAACTCAAATCAAGCATGTTGGGGTCACAAGGCTATTCAAAGCTCCTAGGCTCATTTTCTTTGAACTATGTTTCAAGAAAAAGGTAAACAATGGAAAATAAAGGGGAATCTATTCATGACAGACCACAGTATACGATATGATCCACATTCCAATATAACAGTATCCAACGTGAAACCCCTTGCCTAAATGATTACATGATTAACCCCAGACTCACCAAGGTCTTTGCCGAAGCCGGACTGTTTGAAACCGCCAAACGGCGAGGCCACGTCGGTCTTGTTGTAAGTGTTGACGAACACGGTCCCGGCGTCCAGCCTCTCGCTCACGTACATGGCCTTGTTGATATCACGCGTGAACACACCGGACGCCAGGCCGAACTCAGTGTCGTTGGCTCTGTTTAGCACGCCATCTATGTCACTGCAGGTCAGAAGGGGAGAAAAGGGACGTTGGTCAGGGTTGAGAACCACAAACGGCTCTATTACTTGGGTCTGTGATGAAGAAAGGTTCTCTCTTTAAAAGACTGAGGAGACGTACCCGTCTTTGAACTTGGACACCACCATGATGGGGCCAAAGGACTCCTCTTTGGCGATGAACATGTGATCCTCCACGTCTATGAACAATGTGGGCTCCATGAAGAACCCTGGAGGGAAACCATACCATAGTGTAGTTAGCAATGATGATGGTGGTTGGCTGAAACATTGCATTACAGTGGCCTCCAATTGTGTTGTACTGTATCATCAGTATTCACTAACCAGTCTTATGTTACCAACTATTCATGTACATATACTATTATATCCTACGTATTCTTCAGATATACTACATATTCTATCCACATACTGCCCATAATGTCTATACATCCCATCATATATATACTCTGACAATGCTAATATTTCTATATTCCTTAATTCCATTCTTATACTTTTAGATTAGTGTGTATTGTTGTGAACTAAGATAATACTGCACTGTTGGAACTAGGAACACAAGCAATTCTCTACACCTGCAATAACATCTGCTAAATACTGTATGTGTATGTGACTAAAACAACTTGATTTGATTTTAAACACAGGTTATTCTACTAGCTACTTTGGTAGGAGTGCATACTGTGATACTAAGAGGGCCTACAGTATTGAAAAGACACTGCTTCAAAAGTGTTTACCTGGCCTGTCCACCTGTTTGCCCCCGTACACCAGCGTGGCGCCCTCCTTCATGCCCACCTCACAGTACTCCACCAGCTTTTCCATGTGGGCCTTGTGGTTCTGGGGCCCGTGGTCTGTGGAGCGGTCCAGAGGATCACCCACCTTCATCTTCTTGATCTCCTCCAACTGATGGGGTGAAGAGGAGGGGAGACGGAGGAAGAGGAGGAATGCAAAGGCTATGATGAGGAAAAGGATCTTGAGAGACCCTTGAGCTACGCTACACAGAGACTCAGTTGTGTGGTGGAGGGAGGGGAAAAGTGTATTGTGTGTTTTGGACTGTTGTGAGAGGGTTCAGGATACTCACCACTCTCCTGATGTACTCGTCATGTATGGACTCCTCCACAAACAGGCGTCCAGCAGCGATGCAGTTCTCTCCTTTGTTGAAGAACACAGAACTCATACCCTGCAGAAAGGGAGATGGAGGGGAAGGGAATATGATGAAAATAAGAGCAGGTTCTTCTCTTTTCCTTCTGTTTTAGTTACTCTCTCTCCTTTCTTTTCCTCCCTCTCTCACCATGCGCACAGCCTTGTCCATGTCACAGTCGCTGAAGATGATGAGTGGAGACTTCCCTCCCAGCTCCAGAGAAACCTTCTTCAGGTTACTCAGCGCACAGCTGCAACATGAAATGACACGTGAGCCTGAGCAGGAAGTAGCCCAATATCAGCATATCAGGAATAAGTGGGGTCCCAGCCCCCCCCCCCTACTGTACCTTTTCATGATCTGTTTGCCGATAGGGGTGGAGCCTGTGAAGCCCAGTTTACGGATGTCTGGGTGGTCAGACAAGCGCTGTCCCACCATCCCACCTATTAGAGATGGGGGATAGGGAGGTAGAGAGAGAGAAAGGGGTCAGAGGACAGCAGGGGGAGAAAGGGTAGTAGAGATGAGGGAGAGAGGGTGGTAGACGGGGAGATGGAGTGAGAGAAACAGAAAAATAAAGATTAGAATCAAAAACCTTATCTAATAAGATCTCACAGATCTCCTGGAGGACCTCTCCCTTCCCACAAGCTCTTGCTCCCTTGTGTCCTGTTACCTGAGCCAGGTACGATGTTGATGACTCCCTTGGGAATGCCAGCCTTCACAGTCAGCTCAGCAAACTTCAGGGCTGACAGAGGAGTAACCTTTTGGACGAGAGGAGAGAGCGAGTGAAACATGTTCCTTGCTTTGGACACGGGGAAACTCTTCAAGTGCCATCTGATATTCACATATGTGGTTCAGCAATGTGCAGTGCTAGAGAGGCTATTTTAACACATCGGCCTGCAGAGAAAGGTTACGTTAGGTAAAGTTGTGCGTGACAGGTAGAGTCGTGTGTGACTGCCGTGTTACATAAGTTGTTCACCTGCTGGTATAAAACCTACGACTGAATCTGTTGTAACGTATGCAGGTGTATGTGTTCTCACCTGTGCAGGTTTCAGGACCAGTGTGTTTCCAGCAGCGAGGCAAGCGGCACTCTTCCATGCCAGCATCATGAGCGGGTAGTTCCAGGGAATGACGATGGCACACACACTGGCACCCAGGAAACACACAACACTCACCGTGAGCAGGTGCTACAGGTCAGCCAAATGCAGTGGTTACTACAACCAATACTCATACTAAAACCACTACTCATGAATCATGTTCATCTCGAAATGCATATTGATATTTCCTAGTAGAGTTGTATCACATGTGAACTCTGACCCCTTACCCCAGAGGTTCCTTCTTGGTGAAGGTCAGATTGTGATTGGGCCTGGCCTGGTTGATGGGTATCGTCTTGCCCTGCAGCAGACGGCATATAATAGAAAATATCCTTAGACTACTAGATTAGTGAAAAAGATGGAGACAACTAGGTCAGGATTTGGCAACAGGGAAATGTGAATGAAAAAGAAGTGGAGCCAGTTTCATCATACAAAACCCTCCAAACATCTTTATATTTCACAGATCTGGTCCATGCAGGTGAAACTCTACCTGGATCTTGTCGCACCAGCCGGCAAAGTAGCGGAAGGTCTGGATGGACATGCCTACGTGGGTCTTCAAGGCCAGGGTGTAGACAGCTCCAGAGTCTATGGACTCTATGGTGGCCAACTCCTCCTGGTGCTCCTCCATAAGGTCCGCCAGCCTGGTAGGGAGGGGAGGTCAACAAAAGAGATGGAGGTAGGGTCCACTGGCAGTCTTTGTCCTCAAAATATATTATTGTTGTATGAATGGATATAAATCTGCACTATATAAACAAGTCCCCTGATAGTAACTATACTCCATAATGAGTCGAGGCCTCTAGGAGGCGCTGTAGTCTTGGTGCTCACTTGTACAGCAGGGTGCCACGATCTCTAGGGTTCATCCTGCCCCAGGGGCCAACCTCAAAGGCCTCTTTGGCTGCTGCTACCGCCCGGTCCACATCTCCCACTGACGCATAGGCTACCTTACAGATCACCTAGGGAAAAGGGTTAACATTTAATGACCTATCAATACAATAATGTCCACAAGTATGTATATCAGTGTGTATATCTAAGTATGATAGATGAGTAATAGTAGGATGTGTGTGTTCAGGTGTATCTGTTTGTATAGCATTACAACTCACAGAGCCATCGGCAGGGTTTATGGTATTGGCGGTCTTGCCGTTCTCTGCGTCCTCAAACTTGCCATTGATGAAACACTGCCAAGGCATCTTCACCGTCATGTTGTTGACGTCTTTAGTTGCCTGGGAACCAAACCATGACAGTGGCATAACGTTACACGTCAAAGACAAATTACAGATCCAGCTGTGTCTTATAAACACGTGTATATGTGTATACGTGTCATATAAACGCTTGAAAATACAAGTGGAAAGTGAGTGGGAAACAGTATGTTTCTCATCATCATCAATAGTAACACCATCTCAAATCAAACTTTATTTGTCACATGCGCCGAATACAACAAGTGTAGGCTTTACCGTCAAATGCTTACTTACAAGCCCTTAACCAACAATACAGTTCAAGAAGAGAAGAAAAATATTTACCAAGTAACACAATAAGAATAACGAGGGGACACCGGTACCAAGTCAGTGTGCCGGGGTACAGGTTAGCTGAGGTAATTTGTACATGTAGGTGGGGGTGAAGTGACTATGCATAGATAATAAACAGCGAGTAGCAGCAGTGTACAAAAGGGAGGTGGTAGAAGCTGTTCAGCAGTCTTATGGCTTGGGGGTAGAAGCTGTTGAGGAGCCTTTTGGTCCTAGACTTGGCGCTCCGGTACCGCTTGCCGTGCGGTAGCAGAGAAACAGTCTATGACTTGGGTGACTGGAGTCTTTGACAATTTTTTGGGCTTTCCTCTGACACCGCCTAGTATGTATGTCCTGGATGGCAGGAAGCTTGGCCCCAGTGATGTACTGGGCCGTACCCACTACCCTCTGTAGAGCCTTACGGTCAGACTTCGAGCAGTCACCATACCAGGCGATGCTATGGTGTTGAACGCTGAGCTGTAGTCGATGAACAGCCTTCTCACATAGGTGTTCCTTTTGTCCAAGTGAGAAAGGGAAGTGTGGAGTGTGATTGAGATTGCGTCATCTGTGGATCTGTTGGGGCGGTATGCGAATTGGAGTGGGTCTAGGGTGTCCGGGAGGATGCTGTTGATGTGAGCCATAACCAGCCTTTCAAAGCACTTCATGGCTACCGACGTGTGTGCCATGGGGCGGTAATCATTTAGTCAGGTTACCTTTGCTTCCTTGGGCACAGGGACTATTGTGGTCTGCTTGAAACATGTAGGTATTACAGACTCGATCAGGGAGAGGTTGAAAAGGTCAGTGAAGACACTTGCCAGTTGGTCCACGCATGCTTTGAGTGCACGTCCTGGTAATCCATCTGGCCCAGTGGCTTTGTGAATGTTGACCTGTTTAAAGGTTTTGTTAACATTGGCTACAGAGAGCGTTATCACAGTCATCCAGAACAGCTGGTGCTCTCGTGCATGCTTCAGTGTTGCTTGCCTCAAAGCGAGCATAAAAGGCATTTAGCTCGTCAGGAGGATAGAATTATAGTCAGATTTGCCAAATGGAGGGCAGGGGAGAGGTTTGTAGGCATCTCTGTGTGTGGAGTAAAGGTGGTCTAGGATTTTTTTTTCTCTGGTTGCACATGCTGGTAAAAATTTGGTAAAACTGATTTAAGTTTTTCTGCATTAAATCCTCCGGCCACTAGGAGCGCCGCTTCTGGGTGAGCATTTTCTTCTTTGCTTATGGTCTTTTAGAGTTGGTTGAGAGCGGTCTTAGTGCCAGCTTTGTTCTGTGGTGGTAAATAGACAGCTATGAATAATATAGATGAGAACTCTCTTGGTAGTGTGGTCTACAGCTTATCATAAGGTACTCGAGGCTTCTTTAATATCAGACATCGCGCACCAGCTGTTATTGACAAATAGACACACACCCCCACCCCTCGTCTTACCAGAGGTAGCGTCTCTGTTCTGCCGGTGCATGGAAAATCCTGCTAGATCTATATTGTCCATATCATCGTTTAGCCACGTCTCGGTGAAACATATATGTTACAGTTTTTGATGTCCCGTTGGTAGGATAATCTTAAATCGTAGGTCATACATTTTATTTTCCAATGATTGCACGTTAGCAAGAAGAACTGTCACATCCTGACCAGCATTGTATTAGTTTCGGTCAGGACGTGGCAGGTTTTTGTGTGTTAAGTGTTGTGTTGGTGATTGGATTCCCAATTGAAGGCAGGTGTGTTGAGTTGCCTTTGATTGGAAGTCCTATATAGTAGTGTGTGTTTTTCTTTGGGGTTGTGGGTAGTTGTTCTTGCATTGCGTTTTGTGTGCCTGCAAGACTGTTCCTGTCGTGTGTATTGTTTTTGTCCGGTGGATGCTTTACTCTTTTTTTAAATTAAAATATGAGTATCCACATTCCCGCTGCGCCTTGGTCTTCTCTCCAGTACGACAACTGTGACAAGAACGGATGGCAGTGGGAGTTTCTCGCTCACCTACGGATTCTCAGAAGGCTGGCCGATCTGTGGCCCCTTTTCCTGAGTCTTTTCTTCACGCAAAAGGCATGGATCTGGGCCTGTTTCAGTGAAAGCAGGATATTCTTCTCTCGGGCTCGTTAAAGGAAAAGGTTTCTTACAGTCCTCTGTGAGTAATCTCAGTTCTGATGTCCAGAAGTTATTTTCGGTCATAAGAGACGGTAACATTATGTACACAATAAGTTAAAAAATAAGTTACATAAAACGCAAAAAAACTAACGAAATAGCACAATTGGTTGGGGGGGATGTAAAACGTCAGCCATGTTCTTCGGCGCCATCTGTGCTCTGTATGACTAGCCTGGTCCCAGATCAGTTTGTACTGTCTTGCCAACTCCTTTGGTCATTAATTGTGTTGTCTTGCCAACTCCTAAGATCATTGTTGCACAACTGACCATAGGAGTTGGCAAGACAGCACAAACTGATCTGGGACCAGGCCACTGTATGACAGTTGTTTGTCTGACTCACATAGTCGATGACCATCTCCTCCTCCTGGTCCTCTCCCCTCAGCCTTCTCACAAACATCTGGATGAAGTCCTGGAAGGTGGTGGCCATGTACACATCCTCATTCTGCAGCTGCAACCCTACACACTTCTGCTTGATCTCCTCCACCAGCCTGGGGAGAAGATGGGTTTATAGCAGGGTCATAGTGAAGTTATGTCAGGTCATAGGAGAATATGTCACTCAGGTACAATGGGGTCAACTAGAGTCACAAAAGTCACCATGATGATTAAAAGCTGATCACTGCTAATAAAATGTATAACAAAAAAACTCTAGGTCAAGTGAGGGAAATGAAGGGTTTAACCAGGTCAATGCCAGTGAAAGCATACACTCACCTGACCACGTCCATAGAAGCAGCTCCTGACTTGAAGAAGTCTGTGGTTTCCTCAATGGCAGCAACGTTGCTCAGAATGCCTTTCCAGATGTCCTGGAGTGACAACACACTGAATCAGTGGCGCTAATTGAACAGCTTCTATCTGAATCATGCGTTTACAACATGGCGGTATACTAAGTAACAGATTCTGTTGTAGTAGTGTCAAACTATCACACAAGGCTATGTGGAAGCCTTCAGAGATACAATGAGAGACGTACTCGTATCTCCTCTGCCATCTTCTTCTCGTCATCAGTCAGCTCCACGCTGGCGGTGTCTCCTGAAGAGAAGTACTTAGCAGCAGAGATCATCTTCCCATCCTCAAACTGCAGGTTCTTCACCATCAGCTGTGGAGGAACCAGAGGAGGAAGAGGGTGAGGAGAGGGAGAAGAGGCAACAAATAGTTAGGGTTAGGCCTGAGCTATGTCTTAATGACTAAACTGGAGAAATCATACACAAAATGAACATTAGAAGCCATCGGAGGTTGATTGATATAGTGCTCTATGTTACAGCACAGGTTAACAGGGTTGCCACTAGACACTTGCCTGTACATTTCCCTATTAATTTCCCATTGATCTCATTTTCTGTGACTCACCGCTTTGCTATCTGACCCGTACAGAACCAGGCCGTTCTTGGTGATGACACCAGGCTGGGACGCCCCCTCTATCTCCAGAGGCTGACCGGCTGGCACCGACTCCCCCAGCATGGATGACCCGTACAGAGTCACAGTCTAAGGAGAGAGAGGACATGGGTTCGATTGACATACTGCCAATGGGACAGACAGACAGACACACACACACACACACACAGTAATAAAGAAACAGAACATTAGACAATACGTACAGTTCATACATACACTGTAAATGTAATTGTGTGTGTGCAAGTGTGTGTTTTAGGGAACGCACCTGACCATCAATGACCGCCCACGCCCCGGGGACTTTGTCGTGGCCACGGATCCAGTTGTGGATCGCCTCTGCCGGCTGGGCTAGGTTGACCTTGAGGACAGACAGAAGATGGGTGAGGAAGAAGATCTTCCTTTTCAGACACTTCTTTCCTTGGTTTCTAGGAACCAGGGGGAGGCCAAACAGTTGGCTGCCTATTATGCAACACTTAGAAGAGGGACCTTAAAAATAACCCCTCACTCCCTTCTCGCCTTAAGAATGTTGGCCAGTGCTATAGGCTCTAGTAAGTTAACACTCCCCACCCCCTCAAACCCTACAACCCCACCTTATACAACCCCTCATCCCATTACTGGCCCTAGTACATCACCCTCTCGCTAAGTAGGACTTTTCCAAACTGACTAATGAATGGACGTATTGTGGAATTAAATGGCTACAAATTGAGCAACATCAAACTGCCATTATAATTTGAGCAGAAAAGTGACAGGACATTATCTGAATGTTTATTTCCTAACATGATATTGGATTTAGTTTCCTCCATTCCCTACAAACAGCCTTAACCAGGTGACGCTGTTTCACAGCCACATTCAGTATCTCACCTTGGAGTTGGACTTCTTCTGGATACCCTCGTAGCTGGCCCCCTCCTCTGTCTGGGGGACACGTGGGGCCTTCCCATCAGCGATCAGCTGCACTGACTCCACCTGCACCACAGGAATACACCAACCCCCAAGCAATGTCACTGTGTTACGTGTTACAGCAGTGGGACTGTGATATGTTTGACCCTGATTGTGATCCGAGGATGGACAGATGGAGATGATGTTGAGTTGCTATGGTTACCATGGCCTTGATGCCCTCTGGAAAGAGGAAGCGATTGTAGAGGGAGTCCACCGTGTCGTTGGGTTCCACAGGACACTCTCTCTGGAGCAGGATGGGACCCGTGTCCAGACCATCATCAGCCCAGAAGATGGAGAACCCAGCCTTCTTATCCCCCTGGATCAGAGTCCTGAGGAGGACACAGGACACAGAACCAGGTCAGACACAGAACCAACGTCATGCATAGAACCAACGTCATGCATAGAAACAGGGATGTACACAGAAACAGGGTCATTCATGGAACCATATGGAGCAGGCCACTCATGGAATCAGGTTATGCATAAAACCAGGACCTAAAACGTGACAAAGCTATTAGCTAGAAAAAAGTAGCCTACATGAAAAGTGCAATAATGTTAATATAACCATGTGTGTGTGTGCGCAGGTTCAGTGAATTTATGTCAATCACGAAGCTCATCTGCATTTCCTGCAGAGCAGGAAAATTCTCAGCAACAAAAGAGTGATCAAATTAAGATTCTACACCTGTAGTACAGAGCGAGAGAAAGGCAGCCTTTTCCATAGAGCCCACTCACATGTAGGTTAAAGAGCCAAGTCAGACACAGATCAGTGTCAAATATAGGCTAAATCCACATAGCTGTTCACACACAGAGACGTACATAGACACACACACACCCAACACAGATAACAGGAACCGAGAATAGATAAGGGTAGGAAAAAGATAAGACAAACTGTACTCAGCCAAACACATTGCAAACAGTTCATCCCCAAACCAGACCAGTTAGATAGCACCACTCTCACTCCTACTCAGCTCTCCAGCAGTTGTTTAAAACTCTTTAGGGATAGGGGGCAGCATTGGGAAGTTTGGATGAAAAGCGTTCCCAGAGTAAACTGCCTGTTACTCAGGCCCAGAAACTATGCATATGCAGATTTGGATAGAAAACACTCTAAAGTTTCCAAAACTGTTAAAATAATGTCTGTGAGTATAACAGAACTCATATGGCAGGCGAAAACCTGAGAAAAATCCAACCAGGAAGTGGGAATTCTGAGATTTGTATTTTTCAAGTGAATGCCTATCGAATATCCAGTGTCTGTGGGGTCAGATTGCACTCCCTAAGGCTTCCCCTAGATGCCAACAGTCTTTAGAACGTTGTTTCAGGCTTCTATTGTAAAAGGGGAGCGAATAAGAGCTGTTGGAACCAGTGGTCTGGCTGAAAGCCTTTAGTTTAGTCGCGCTCGGCCGGACAAAGGAATTGTCCGGTTGGAATATTATTGAAGATTTATGATAAAAACATCCTAAAGATTGATTCTATACATCGTTTGACATGTTTCTACAAACTGTAATGGAACTTTTTTTACTTTTCATCTGGACATTTGGAATAGTGAACTAAACGCGCGAACAAAAAGGAGGTATTTGGACATAAAGATTAACTTTATCGAACAAAACGATCATTTATTGTCTAAAATGGAGACCTGGGAGTGCCATCAGATGAAGATCAAAGGTAAGTGATTAATTTTAATGTTATTTCTGACACCTCTCCTTGGTTGGAAAATGGCTATATGGTTTTTGTGGCTAGGTGCTGACCTAACATAATCGCATAGTGTACTTTCACCGTAAAGCCTTTTTGAAAAATCGGACACAGCGGCTGGATTAACAAGAAGTGTATCTTGAATCGTATGTATAACACTTGTATCTTATATCAATGTTTATGATGAGTATTTCTGTAATTTGATGTGGCTCTCTGCATTTTCACTGGATGTTTGTTTGAGACAATGCAATTCTGAACATAACACGCCAATTTCAAATGAGGTTTTTGGACATAAAGATTAACTTTATCGAACAAAACAAACATTTATTGTCTAACATGGAGTCCTGGGAGTGCAACCAGATGAAGATGATCAAAGGTTAGTGATTCATTTTAATGCTATTTCTGACTTTTGTGACACCTCTCCTTTGGAAAATGGCTGTATGGTTTCTTTTGTGGCTAGGCGCTGACCTAACATAATCGCATGGTGTGCTTTCACCATAAAGCCTTTTTGAAATCGGTCACTGTGGTTGGATTAACGAGAAGTTAATCTTTAAAATGGTGTATAATACTTGCATGTTTGAATAATTGTAATTATGAGATTTCTGTTGTTTGAAATTGGCGCCCTGCAATTTCACTGGCTGTTGGCCAGGTGTTCCGCTAGCGGAACCCCCTTCCCAGAAAGGTTAACTATAAAGGCAAGGCGCACACTAAAGACTTGACACTGGTCACGGTTACGTATTGACAACAGCTGAAATGACCACATGTGCCTCTGCACTTGACCGTCTCCATTCACCACACACACACGCGCCTATAATCTTAACCCTTTCCTTTTCCTCTCCCTCACCAGTTGATGGCGGAGGCCCCGCGGTGCAGGGGCAGGATGGAGGGGTGGTAGATGATGGATCCGTGGGCCGGGTGGTCGATCACGTTCATGGGGATGAACTGGGAGCAGAAGGGCATGACGTTGAGCTCAGCCCCCACCGCCTTGTAGGCCTCCACTACTTCCGGGATGGGCTTCCCTTTGACACGCCACCGCGGAAACTTAAAGACTGGCGTCCCGTCCTTCTCCGCCACTACCGCTGGGCGGAGAGAAAGGTCAGGGGGGGGGTAGACAGAACATTAGAACATTTCTATATTTTCTCTATGTTAGTTTAAATTAGTTTTTACTTTTGTACAGTATACAGTGTGTGAGTGTGTATCTCAGTTTAACTGTGTGACCGTTATCTGTGTGAGCTGGGTGTGCGTCAGGGTTGGGGTTAATTTTGAATTGAGTTGCGAATTTCTCTTTAATTTCAATAAACATTTTGAATTTGAATTGGCCACACCCAACATGAAGCAGAATTTGAATAGAATTTGAATGAAAGGAAGTAGAATTTTATTAAATGAAATTCAAATGGATTATTCATTCTACACATTACCATAGTAATGTTAATTTTGATATCATGCATGGTTGGTTACCAGTACCATAAAGTTGAAACATTTCATTTTTAAACTCATTCTCAACTATTTCAAATAATTAGTGGTCTGGACAAATTCTAAGATCATGTTGTGGGTTGTCTATAATAATTCATAATTCCCTTAGTGTTTTTAAATATCAGAAGAAAAATACATTGCATTTGATGAAACACTGCAGTATGGAAGGGAACATCTCATGACAATGACAAATACTGTTTGACATCTTTGAGTTGTAATCAAACTAATATTTGAAATGGTATGTAAATTCTTTGCATTAATAAGTAGCATATCCTGTTGATAAAAGACTTCTCATATGAATGAGACTTTCATGTTTCACGTTGAATTGCTTTGAATTAAATTCTAATCTAATTCTGCTTCCTGTGGTGTGTGGCCAATTCAAATTCAATTCCAAATTCACTGTTGAAATTGAATTAAACTCCAAAATTCCGAATTGACACCAACTCTAGTGTGCGTGGGGGTTCCGGTCTTCCCCAGTTCCAACCAGTTCCAGGGCACAGCCTGCTCTACTACCCTACTAGGGTTATGGTTACATGAAACCCACACTTTGGCCCCACCTGCTCTACACAAATTAAATTACACACACACGCTGATGGGAGGGGTGGGACAGGACAGGGGGCTGGCCTGGGGGCACACGGTCCGTCTCAGAGTGAGTGCGTGTCTGGTAAAGGCCACATGGAGCTGTTGGCCTCATCCAGCCAGCTATGCTAATCTGGGTGCTAAGCGTGGTAGTAGCCTCGTAGCAATGCTTTATAAGAAGGCCATGCTTTATGCCATGGCAATAAGTGAAGTGTTAGAGGCTGTTTGACTCACCGACGGTTAGGCTACTAGTGCCATTTTCTGTTTACCATCCAACGCTACGTTCGATTGATGCGCGGGCATCCTGACATCAAAAAGCTCTGTAGCAGGATAGCTAAAGCTGATGTCGGGACCTTGACAAACTTTAAAAGCGAGTGAGTGATGACCATGAAAACACACAGGACTGGTTGCTATAGCTATTTTCAACAAGTATATTATTCTTCTGGCTTTATCTAGCTCTATTGTTCATATTTTACCTTGACTTGCTAGCTCGCAGTGGATACGGATCTTATCCACTGCTAGGTAAACAAAGAGGTTTCTGATGACAAACTGTGCATGCCACTTTTCATGACGTGGGAAATGGGTCTATAGATGTGACGTTACATCATCATTACATTGTCAAGTAAACATTTACACAGTAGACAAACACCCACAATCAAACCATCTGCTCGGTAAATACTTTGCCTCAGGCTAATAACAGGCAAATCAAATGTGAAACAATGTTTTACTCAAATGTTTGACCATATTGTGCAACAAGGTTTCCTTTACAGTGCCTGTGTCCAGCAATTCAGGCCCTGACAGGTCTCTGGACCAGAGGTCCTCTGCCAGATTAACTCAACGGGAATGTTATTTTTTACAGGGATGCCAAACAAATCGTAATAACACAGATCTGTTTCCCTAGCCAAACGGCAAGAATCTCTCAATCCTGTGCCAAGAACACAGTGGGTTGCTGTATAACCTCACTGCAGAGCAGAGGAGGCTGGTAGGATGAGCTATAGGAGGACGGGCTCATTGTAATAGTTAGAATGGAATAAATGGAAGAGTCAAACATGTGGTTTCAATATGTTTGCTGTGTTTGATACCGTTCCATTCCAGCCATTACAATGTGCCTGTCCTCCTATAGCTTCTCCCACCAGCCTCTTCTGCTGCAGAGTCAGGCTGAACTGTAGTTAGGCTAAATCAGGCTAAATCAGGGTAATTGGGACTAACAGGGTTTTGTCAGTGGTGTGTATCTCCCATGCGTGGTTGTTTGCCTAGCAAGGACGCAGTGGCGTTAAACTACGGATATTGTCCCATCTAGTCAGTTATCATCTCTATAGAGAGAGAAGATAAAGCAGAGATAGAATGAAGAAAGAGAGAGGGGGAGAAGCACAGAACAGGGACCCTTGCCAGCCCCGCTGATGCATGCTGGGTCAAAATAATTTGCATCATATCAAACCAGGGCCTCTCCCTACTAAAGCAATGGGCCCACAGTCCTAACACTGGGCATAAAAGCCTGTCTTTGTACAGGAGCCTTACAGAGTCAACACGGATCTACCTCCCTCGCTGACAGGGACAGTCAGTCCTCTCCTGACCCAGAGAGACCCAGGGCTAAAGGGGCTTCCGCCCCAGGTCATCAGGGTAACCACTGAAGCCATTACATCTCATTTAGAAAAGTGACTGGGGGTAATCATTGACACAAACTCCACTAACTCAGTTAGACCGTGGGAGTCTAGGAGAGGACAGACTGGATCATGACTGAGGCCATGCAGATGGTAACAATGTAAAGAGGTGGCCATGCTCTGGTGAGGATGTAAGCGTACCACTTCCATAAATGTTTTGCTGCAATATTTATTCACTGAGTCATGATAACTTGTGTACCCCTCCAAAAAAGAGGGCATGAGAAAGAGAAGGAAATAATGGACAAGAGAGAGAGACTCCCCCTCCAGTCATCACCAGTGTGTCAATACTTACCCAGAGGGTCTGCCTTTCCATCCCTATCTGGCACAGTGAACACGCCCACCACCCTATGGCCCTGCTTCCGTAGGTTGGTGTACACTTCCTGTCCAAACAGGCTCTGGCCAATCAGAGCCAGTCTCAGCTTATTTTGGTAATAATTCTGGAGGAGAGAGGAGAGAAGAAAGAGCATGTGAGTTAGTGGTGAAAAATCTTTCTGACACATGAGAATAGCTTATACTGTACTGGTGGGCTTTAAGATCAAAACGCATACATTTTCCCCATACCCCTCAGGCTTTGAAGCAATATGACCCAATACCGATGGAGACAAACTCCAACTTTCAATTGGACCATACTCATGTCCATGACCAATATTCAGTTTCACTTCTAACGTCCCTCGTGTTGAGTATACATAGGCATTTTGTAACGTTGAAAAGCATTTATGCTACTCTTTCCCTCTCCAATACTCTTCCCTCTCCATTGCCAAGTTTTTTTTTAGGAGTTTCTGGCAGCCAGACTGGCCCAATGGGCAATAAATCTTGGTCCTCTGGGAGAGAGAGTGGTCTGAAATGCTATTGGCTACAGAGAGCACAACCCCCTCCTCCAACTAGAATGAATGCTCAAGTAAGTTCAAATGAGGCTACTCCAATCAAGTGTGTCTGGAAGTTCATGTGAAAATGGAAAGTTTCAAGTTTCCTATGCCGAAATAGACTAGGAATAAAGTAAACACGATAGCTGTTCATGTGTAATAACGTAACACATGTTAAGACAATGTAATAACCACATTATTCATGTTATGACAATGTGTTATTCAATTGTTATAGCCTAATGTAAACAGCTCCGGTGAATGCTTACATCCAGACAGGCATGGTAGGCGAACATTTTCCAGCACTGAGTGACTACCTATCAGCCAGCTAAAACGGCAATGATAAGAGATACATTTCTGCCGTTCCATTGTAACCACCTACAGTAGCGGTTTGATATGGGCCGGTGTTGTTTACACAACTACAAAACAATATCGTATCAGTCCCTTTTCCTTGCTAATATCCTGACAGTAACTTCCATGTCAGTCGAATTATAGGCAGTTCGTTGCGTGTATGTGGATTTCTGGATGGTGTGTTGCTAAGCCGATCCGTTCAGCTGTCTGTGGTCGCTCTCGTTCAGCTGATGCAACTCCCCACGATCTGTACAATGGAAGTCATTCGTGCAGCGATGGAGACAACGTGCATAACGTGGCAACTGGCAAAGACATGTCTTTCTTCGTATGGTTGTTAGAATACAAATACATAGTACATAATATGAATTAGCCTTTATAGTAATTACTTTACCAATGCTGCATATCAGATATCAAAGAAGAGAACTGTCAAGCATGCATCATATTTTGATTAGATTGTAGGCTACTGTGAGTGTGCACTGTGAACACTCAGGCATTGACAGATCTGAGACCGAGTCATTCATTCATTGTAACATATGAAGATTACTCGATTTTAACCTGATAGATATTCATGCATTAGAACAACAATGACAACATCGTGTGAATCAGCTGGCAAGCAATTAGGATTCTCCATAGCGACAAAGGGAGGGCGGGGGGGGGGGGGGGGAGACAGGGGTTAGCGGATGCAACATAAACAATGTTACTTACAGAGCTGGTAGAGAATTTCCTAATGATTCTGTTCGCTGTCCACAACATGATGGCTGTATTAATTAACACAAATTAAAACAACAGAATTAGTCCAACGTGGTCTGGGG
Organism: Salmo trutta; assembly: GCF_901001165.1. NCBI lineage: Eukaryota > Metazoa > Chordata > Actinopteri > Salmoniformes > Salmonidae > Salmo > Salmo trutta. Next base: position 36,047,620 of record NC_042964.1, read on the forward strand.
ACGTGTACGAGCTCCTGATGACACACACACCTGCCTCGCAATGACAGCGGTTCGAGCTAGCCACAGCCAGCTTATACCCGACAACCGGCGTGTGCGCGGGGTACTGTCTACGTGCGCGCTCACGAATCCTACTACTTCCTTCAATGAGGGACGCATGTATTTTACATTTGTCATTCTTACTGGCGTTATAGTAGGAATTGCTTTTAGCGATTAATTGTGCGTGCTACCAGTGGAATATCTATGCAATTTTATCAAAAGACCACGAAACCGGCCGGACACGAACACGCAACATTGATCGACATTCATGTATAAAAAAAAACGCATAACCTTCATCTAGCGCCCCTCTTGAATGGGTTATGACCAGTAGGCTACTATTACATTGTGATTCCATTGTGATCAAATACAAATAGCAGCCATTATGTACTATTTTAGATTGGTGCATTTTATACAAAATGATCTGTATTAGTTTATTTCAATGTTTATCATAATAAAATAATAAAACCACACACACATCATCACAGACCATATGTAACTTTGTGATTGTTGAGTCATTCATTTAATTTCATCCATTCAGTACAGGCCCAGGTCTGGACAGCTTTTCCATCTCGGGAAACCATCGATGTGTAAACATACTTTGACCTCTGCTGAACACCCTGATGGAAAACTAGAGCAGGGCAGCTCTCTCTGGATAGTAGTGGAAGGAACCCCAAACGTTCACAACAAGGTGCTTTAAACACTCCAGTTATGCCCTCTCCTGAGTGGAAATTGTGTAACATGAGGAATTATGCATTTGTACTGTTTATGAGTGAGGACAATCGTATCCGTATCAAAATGATTTGTTGTTCTGTAATTCAGATTCAAGTTTGTAAAGCAGAATCAATCATAAGTCTCCATTTCATCATACGGTATATTATATCTTTCATTGTAGGCAGACTCAGTTGGTTCAATGTTCAACTGTTAGAACACACCAGTACTTACTCTCTGTGTTGCATAGCTATATCATCGAGAACACACCTGCTGCTGTGACTCCCAAAGTGAATGAGCTCTGATCAAACATTCTTCTACCCCCATCCACACTGAACTGCCTGGCACAGGTTCCCCCATGCCAAGGTCAACAGGGTTACTTCTCAGTATGAAGAGATGCTCAAGCAAGGATGAACACCCCCCTCCCCCACACACGTCTACTGATATCACTGTGGTCATCTGGGCAGTGTTGTTGCCTTTGACCCCTAGTGCCCCCTATAAGCCTGCTGATTTCCAAAGGGATACTTACTGTGTTACTGGTTTGTATCCATGTCATAGTCATGACAACAGTGTACTGTTTTGTAAATAATCTTAGTACCCCAATCTGACATGTCTTGTTTGCCTACAAATGTCATGAGGGAAATATAAGGCACTCCTCCGTAGTACCCATGCTCAACATCATAAAGAGCAATGTATCAGCGGGGAAAAAAATGTTTACAAAAATGAAGCTAATCACAAAAGAACAGTGTTTGGAAGGACAAACTGAACAATGCATGTGACAATTCCATCTTGACATTTTAAACTTCGACACAAGGCTACATTTTAGGCACAGATCAGTAAGTCAGTCTCCCCTACTATTTATTAAATATAGAATTGGTTAGTTATTGTCGGTACAAACTAGATGGATTACCATGAGATTATACTTGATATGTTATAATTACAATGTAAGTCAAATGTTGACGATGCAGTGTTCACTAGTTGCAATTGGACATGCTTTGGATATCTGCATGCTGCAGTTAAGTATAGACAGTTGGTGCACTCCCAAGCCATTGAAAATATCAGTTGACTCCTATACCAATAGTGTGACTATTAATAACTGCAGGCTGATAAAACTGGCTACAGTGAGACTTAGTCCCACTCCTGTATGTGACACACCTGTGTGTGTTGTAACTGCTGTCATTAATGCAGGTCTGAGGGTGTTTTAGATGAACTTTGGATCTGAATAAAGTATTGCAAATGTGTATGAGAAACCACAAACAAAGATTAAGGGGAACAAATGTGATTTATTGTGTAACTTAACTTAGACAACATTAAAAAGAAGACTAACAGTAAGAGCACTGGTGGTGGGTCACACTTGGGGTTCCCAACTCAGATTCACAGGGGCTGCTGTGGAGAGGGGGAGTCGACTCTCAATTCTACACGTCAAATAGCAGAACTGACCGTTTTGACATGAGTTGTCAATTCCCTTCCATGGGCTAAGTGAGTTCTGTCATCAAAACAAAGTGCTGGTTATATGTTCTCCCATTAAATTTGATCCCTTCTATTGCATCAGCATCTTGGCATGTACAGGATTCTATTGACAAATCAGTTGGCAAGAGTTCTAATAGGGTAAAATAAATATAGAACCAAAACCAATAGTCACTTCCCTATGGATAGGGCAGGCAGCAGTCCTGGAAGGCAGGGGAGATATGCCCAAATCTCTTTGGCCAGAAACGTAATTGGTTGGTGCAAAAGTAACACAGCAAACATAGTGGTTAATATCAAAAAGGGGGCGGGGCACTCCTCCAGGACTGTGCATTCTGGTAGGCTCCCACAGCTAGTGTTACACTCAACGGATAACAAGTGACAATGCTCTTCTCCCTTTCCCATTGTGCTCTCTGCTGCTGGACCCGGGCGGCAGGGTGATGACATCACAGGAAACGGATTCCTGCTCCAAACTGGACGCCGTCGCATATCCTGATGCAGGGTAGGAAAAAGAGGGAAGATGAGCCAAAGAAAAGTTTTGGGACCTATGTGCCGCACCTGGTGTATGTGTATACCTAGGTGTTATGGCTTGTATGTCTGTTTATTTACAGCATATATGAGCTGTATAGCATTCTAGCAATAACACCTCTCCTCATCTCTGCAGTGGTGGAAAAAGTACCCAATTGTCATACTTGAGTAAAAGTAAAGATACCTTAATAGAAAATTACTCAAGTGAAAGCAAAAGTCACCCAATAAAATACAACTTTTGTAAAAGTATTTGGTTTTAAATATACTTAAGTATCAAAGTAAATGTGCAAGTATAAATCATTTAAAATTCATTTTATTAAGCAAACCAGATGGCACAAATGTCATGTTTTTAAAAATGTACAGATAGCTAGGGGCACACTCCAACATAATTTACAAATGAAGCATTTGGCAATAGGGATGAACAGCAATGTTCTCTTGAGTGTGTGAATTGGACCATTTTCCTGTCCTGCTAAGCATTCAAAATGTAACAAGTACTTGTGGGTGTCAGGGAAAATCTATGGAGTAAAAAGGAATGTAGTGAAGTAAAAGTTGTCTAAAAATCTAAATAGTAATGTATAGATACTTCAAAAAAACAACTTAAGTAGTACTTTTAAGTACTTTACACTACTGCATCTCTGTGAGTGTATATGAGAGTCTGCTCTCACGCTCTTTTCTAGAGCGCTATATTTAATTTCACCTTTATTTAACCAGGTAGGCCAGTTGAGAACAAGTTCTCATTTACAACTGCAACCTGGCCTACAGGAGCCGAGTCTGACCTGCTCCTCCAAATGTGTGTGTTGTACCTGTCCCCACTCTGAACCCCCATGGGAATGCAGTAGTTGAGCTCCAGCCTGGCGATGTTCCCGAGACGCAACACAATGCCTGCTCCATACGACCAGCGGATACACTCCGCCAGTTTTTGTAGATGTGCTCTTGGACCCTCTCCTGGAGACAGGAAAACAGATGCAGATGCACAAACAGACAATTGAACATTTATTTGCAGTATGTACTATAAGTACAGTTGAAGTCAGAAGTTTACATACACCTTAGCCAAATACATTTAAACTCAGTTTTTCACAATTCCTGACATTTAATCATAGTAAACATTCCCTGTCTTAGGTCAGTTAGGATCACCACTTTATTTTAAGAATGTGAAATGTCAGAATAATAGTAGAGAGTGATTTATTTAAGCTTTTATTTATTTCATCACTTTCCCAGTGGGTCAGAAGTTTACATATACTAATTGAGTGTTTGGTAGCGTTGCCTTTAAATTGTTTAACTTGGGTCAAACATTTCGGGTAGCCTTCAACAAGCTTCCCACAATAAGTTGGGTGAATTTTGGCCCATTCCTCCTGACAGAGCTGGTGTAAATGAGTCAGGTTTGTAGGCCTCCTTGCTCTCACACGCCTTTTCAGTTCTGCCTACATGTTTTCTATAGGATTGAGGTCAGGGCTTTGTGATGGCCACTCAAATACCTTGAATTGGTTGTCCTTAAGCCCTTTTGCCACAACTTTGGAAGTATGCTTGGGGTCATTGTCCATTTGGAAAACCCATTTGCGACCAAGCTTTAACTTCCTGACTGATGTCTTGAGATGTTGCTTCAATATATCCACATAATTTTCCTACCATATGATGCCATCTATTTTGTGAAGTATACCAGTCCCTCCTGTAGCAAAGCACGCCCACAACATAATGCTGCCACCCCGTGCTTCACGGTTGGGATGGTGTTCTTCGGCTTGCAAGCATCCCCCTTTTTCCTCCAAACATAACGATGGTCATTATGGCCAAACAGTTCTATTTTTGTTTCATCAGACCAGAGGACATTTCTCCAAAAAGTACAATCTTTGTCCCCATGTGCAGTTGCAAACCGTAGTCTGGCTTTTTTAAGGCGGTTTTGGAGCAGTGGCTTCTTCCTTGCTGAGCAGCCTTTCAGGTTATGTCGATATAGGACTCGTTTTACTGTGGATATAGATACTTTTATACGCGTTTCCTCCAGCATCTTCACAAGGTCCTTTGCTGTTGTTCTGGGATTGATTTGCACTTTTCGCACCAAAGTATGTTCATCTATAGGAGACAGAGCGCGTCTCCCTCCTGAGCGGTATGACGGCTGCGTGGTCCCATGGTGCTTATACTTGCGTACTATTGTTTGTACAGATGAACGTGGTACCTTCAGGCGTTTGGAAATTGCTCCCAAGAATGAACCAGATTTGTGGAGGTCTACAATTTTTTTTTCTGAGGTCTTGGCTGATTTCTTTTGATTTTCCCATGATGTCAACCAGAGGCACTGAGTTTGAAGGTAGGCCTTGGAATACATCCACAGGTACACCTCCAATTGACAAAAATTCTGTCAATTTGCCTATCAGAAGCTTCTAAAGCCATGACATCATTTTCTGGAATTTTCCAAGCTGTTTAAAGGCACAGTCAACTTAGTGATACAGTGAATTATAAGTGAAATAATCTGTCTGTAAACAATTGTTGGAAAAATGACTTGTGTCATGCACAAAGTAGATGTCCTAACCAACTTGCCAAAATTATAGTTTGTTAACAAGAAATTTGTGGAGTGGTTGAAAACGAGTTTTAATGACTCCAACCAAAGTGTATGTAAACTTCCCACTTCAACTATAACTCATCATTAGTTAATGGGGGCAATGAAAAACAGAACATTGACTAATATGGAGTTCAGGATTCTCACCGTAGTTGAGGTTGCACAGGTTCCCAGCGTTGAGGAAGAAGTGTGTCCTGAAGAGGTCTCCGAAGCCACCCCGGCCCGGACGGAAGGGCAGAGGAGTGTAGAGGTGGAGCCCGCCTGCCCAGTATGCCTCTCCCCCCAGGTAGTCACCTACAGTAACACAGGTAAACCCTTACATTTCATCATCATGACTCCGGGCAACTGACCCAAACCTGTGCACCACACATGCCTGTTCAAATAAACAGAGAGCACGTGACCTCACCCTCGCTCTGTGGGCCGATGCTGTACATTCCAAATCCTCTCACACTGGTGGGACCGCCCAGATAGAACCTGGACAATACAGAAATATGTCAATGACAGGCCAAATGTCACTCACAACATCCCCTAAACAGTCGAGGATAAATACTTCACAGAATGAGTTTTAACTCAATGGCGCTACCTAGCAATTTCTATCAAAGCCATGTGCCATGAATCTGTTGGGAGTGGTCCTACCTGTCAGCGATGGAGGACGGTCTACCTCCAATGGGGAGGAGACACCCACCCCAGAGGGAGGCGGAGAGGACCTGAAAGAGACCACCAGGGTCATGTTATATGACATGTTGAACACTCAGGTACCCATAATTCACTTCCTATTTGTCCTGGATATTTCCCCCAGGTTAGGGACTGAGTAGTGTTCCCTTACCGAGTCCCAGACCAGCCGTCTGTTGACCTGCAGCTCAAAGTCCTCCTTCAGGAAGCTTGCGTCTCCGCCTGTATAGCCAGCCAGCTCCTACAGAGGGCAAGACAACACACATCAGCATGGCCACTTCATATAGATCTACAGTGGTGTATTATGCAGAGGAAGTCACATACACAAACATACCTGGTTGATCCTCAGTAAGGCACCTTTCTTGGGGAAGATGGCAGAGTTCCTGTTGTCAATGGACATGGTGTGCTGCAAGACAACAACGGTCAGTGGATTGACTCAGATTCTTGCTATTTTGAGAGTGAAGATCATTAAGGGTTACGAATATTTGATAAAGGGAACTGAGAGACAAAGGGCTTTGTACCGAGAGAGCAGACTTGAGGGTGTGCCCGCTCTCTTCTCGCACGGCGAAGGAGGCACTGCGTGCCAGACAACCCAGCTCCCTCCACACACCCTCCCACTTCAGAGTGTGGTTGGTCCTCCACAAAGGAAACTATAGGAGAGTGAGAGAGAAAGTTATCCCTGTGGAAATTCAAGGCAGATAAAATGGAAACAACAAATGTGACACACACAGACCCACACAAACACACACAGTAGGAGTCCTCTTACGTTGAGCTCAGTGGAGACTCCTCTGTCTGTCTCTTTGAGGGAGCTCCATGGAAACTGGCCTGTGACTTTGTACAGGTTTAGAGTGAGGCTGCAACAAGACAACACCTGTCAGGGCCATGATCCATACTGTGGTCGTCTCATTACTGAACTATGTTCAACATAAAGGTTATAAATATATCACCATGGCAACATAACATACTGTCAATATGACCACTGAGGGAAACAATCAAACTTGAAACAAAATGGCAGCCATTACACCGCAATTGCTATTTTGTTGTTGTAATATTTACCGCCTTTATCTCCCCAATTTCATGATTACGATCTTGTCTCATCACTGCAACTCCCCAATGGGCTCGGGAGAGGCGAAGGTCGAGTCATGCGTCCTCCGAAACATGACCCGCCAAGCCTCGCTTCTTAACACCAGCTCGCTTAACCCGGAAGCCAGCTGCACCAATGTGTCGGAGGAAACACCATTCAACTGACGACTGGTCAGCTGCAGGATCGAACCCCAAGCTGTAGTGACACCGCAACACTGTGATGCAGTGCCTTAGACTGCTGCGCCACTCGGGAAGCCTGCAAGTGCTATTTTAATTTCCTATCGACACGGAGAGCAAGGACAGCGGTGTTCACTGTTCGTACTTGCGTTCGAAGTTGCCTGGCTGGGGCTTGAAGAAGGACAGGCCGTAGGAAGTCTCCTTGGTCCCGTAGGAAAACTGGAAGGTTAACTTCTCCGCACGGCCAAACACGTTAGGAAGCTTCACACCCAACACCTGGAAGACAGAGACAATGTTACTCCCAGGTCAGGGTCACACACCTGTTCTACCTGTCTGTGAACATACATTACCACACTATGCACCTATTTAGAAGTGTTTGCAGTGAAAATGAGGCAGAGAAGCTGCTTAACCCGTCTGTCTGCAAACAATCTGGAAATCACCTCTATATCACACAATTGTATTTAGGAACGTCTTCCCTGGGTCATCGCGACAGGGGTTTCAATGAACAATATTGTGTGATGCTTTGTTATAGTGCTCCTGTAAGTGTGTGTGTGTGTGTGTGTGAGAGAGTGGTGTTTCTGTGTGTGTATTCTCTCACCATGCTGCCCTCGTTGTTGCCGACCATGGTGTTGTAGCTGCCTGTCAGCCTCTTCATCTCTGTCACCTCGAACGTCACGTCCAGACCATTGGGCAACGCATCCGCACCTGGGAGGGGCAGACCAAAACAGACCGTGACCACAGCTACACTAACAGAGGGCTCCTCTCCAGTGACGCAAATATCTATTTACTGGTTATCCTTTCATATTGGCAACATCTCATGGTTGAGATAGGTTGTGATATTGTTTCAGACACACACACACACGCGTTTATGGGTGCACACTGTACCATCTGATGTATCAATGACAACCTCCACCTCTTTGAAAATGCCCAGACGCAGCAATTTCTGTCTGGCAATATGAGACTTCTTCATGACCTGTCAAAGACCCAACAAACAGCTTTTAGCACAGGGAACATTTCAGAGTGTGTATGTAGGTTACGTGTGCATGTTTAAGTATGTGGAGTCCAGAGTGCTTATACTTACATCAATAAGGTTTTTAGCATCGAAGACCTCTGAGATTTCATAGCCCAGCAGATCCTCTTTTGTTCTTCCCAAGCCCTCAATGTTGACATGTTGGACAACAACCTGCAATGAAGGGTCAGATTCTCAGCATTCATTCCAACTAGGTGATCAATGATTTACTCAGCTCCCTTTGCTAAGGAGATGGCGAACAACTTGTAATTTGAGTAACGTTAGCTTGGATAAGAGATGCTTACGTCTTTGTTTTCTAGGACCTCCTGTTTAGTCTCTTGTTCTGCCTCCTGCACCTCAATCATGTCGTCGGGATGAACGCCCATGTCACGCCCGTGCATCGGGAGAGAGTCCATACTCTGAATAGTGTCAAGAAAGTAGGAACAATAATGTGAAGCTATGACCATGCTTAAATAGCTACCTAGCTAGCTTCGTTCTGTCAAGGTGGTACATTTGCTAGCATGCTGACAGATCAGACACAATCCATATTGCATAACATTACATAAAATATGGTAAAATAACTATTTGCCTCATGTCATACAACTCTTTGCCATTAATGTAATTTCTGTATCTAGTCCACGGCCTATGCGTTCGTCCATAGTACCCTGCCATACAATAAACACTGAACGGGGAGGTCATGCAGAGTTTCATCCCCACGTCCCGTGGTTGTAAGAAATGAAGATTTACCCTGGCGTGGACAGTCCCCATGGTGACGTCTTTGTCTTGAAAAATATCCCGTTTGATAAGTAAATGTTTTTTAACAGGCCTATTTAGAGAAGAAAGACACTACTGACAATGGCTAGATTTTCCAGGTCCAAGCCCCCTTCAAGGGAGACGCCATGACACTTTGCGAAGCCTGCTCTACGCACAGTGATTGGTCAAACATGTGCCTTTGTCACTGACAGGTGGGCGGGACAAAACCAGCGCACTGACGTAATGTGTCTCGAGACCAGCAGAGGACAGTATCTGTACACTCAAACTTCAGCCCTGTGGAAAGTTCCTGCTTTGACTGTGGCAAGTCCAATCGTGTGCATGAGTTGCACTTGCGTGCATTATATTTACAGACAACGTTGGTCCCTTCGGATGTATACTTCTTGTGACTTAATTTATTTCAAAGTATTTACATTGCATTGCAAAGAATGACAAGAATATGCCTACCCACCACAACCAACTAGGAAGTGCCCAAAACTGCCCATTAGGCTACGCATGTAGCATATTGAAATCAGCGCCTGCGGGACAATTTATCTGAAAAACATGAAAACGTAGCTACATCTGAGCTCTTTTTTTCTCATTATTATTCACCACGATTGTAACTTGAAGATGTATTACCTTATTAATAGGCCCACATTATGATGATTCATGCGTTGAGACATCTGCTGACAATTTGGCCCCACGCTAGTGACAAATATCTGAAAAGATGTATTGATAAAGTTTGATGATTTTTCTGGGTTGGTTGTGGTCTCGGGCGTTGAGTACTCAATTGAACCAAAGCAACCAATTTTCCTCTCTCTCTCTCTCTCTCTCTCTCTCTCTCTCTTCTCTCTCTACACCTCCAACCCGCACTTCAAATGCGTGCAAGCCAATCAGAGAGCGGCTCCGCTGGTCTCGCTGTCCTCTTCTACTGCCTCTGCCAGTACCAAAACGGTTCTCTTATCAAAGAAACACATAACCAAAAAACTGCATTCAATCACCGCCTTTTACCATGGGAAGTGCTTGTTTTTCCTGGGACGTTTGTTTGTTTTTCGTCCTCATTAATACTTGTGAGGTGATGGGGAATGTTGGACTCGCAGGTAAAGAGCTCTCATTCTCTCTCTTTCTCTCTTTTATATCATTTTGACACATATTTTTAAGATAGGCTAGTGCTGTCTATTTTTCCTGTTACTGGTATATTGAACTGTTAAACCAGTGAATGACAGCGTAGAATAGGTGAAACGTAGTGGATTTCTTTAATGCATAGGCTAACGTAGATTATATTCATTTTAATTGGAGAGTATTTGTGGACTGAGATTACAGTTGAGATAGTTGAGATAACGTGGTCCTTTGAGAACCACTTGGTTGAGGATGGATAATTTGGGCTAGCAAAATTTGAACAGCATGGAAAGGAGAAATAGCTGAACACCGATATTGCACAACAACAGTGAATGAAATATATACATGTTAAGCCAAATCAAGCTATTATAATAGGCTTTGAATTGGTGATGTGATATAATAAATAAATCAGAGGCTGCAAAAACGTTTACGTTTGGCCTTGCGGAGCTGAACCATTATCACCCATTTTTTGACTGACAATAAAAGACGGCGTGTGAGTCCATTTTTTTGGACAATATTACTCTAAACACTATTTAAAGTTTACTATTTGTTTCGCATTATTGAATTCCCCTTTCTGAATGTTAAAAAAGTGAGAAGAGTCTACAAGAAATTAGGTCCATCGACTGATATCTATCTGAATGTTTTACCCGTCGCAGATCAATCTGTGAGGTAGGTCCTGGACTGGTTAATGTGTGAATACAAATATGACTAAGCATCTTTTCACCCCTCTGCTTGAACGAATCCCTCCTATGAGCCGACACATAGCATCTTTCCCGGATCAGTTGCCTGCCCAGAGGTGTCCATATGTACGTGGGTTGGGAAGGTGGCCTTCACGGTCCCTAGAGGAGTCCGTCCCGACCTGCTTATCGACGACCTTTCAGCGGATAGCGGCGCACATTGTCTCCCTCCCCACTGTGGATGAGCGAGAAGTCAATATTGGGACGGCCACTGAAGCACGGGAGAGGCCTTTATTTAACTATTAGTCGACGATATTTCATAATAATAGTCCTATGGTGAACCTGCAATAACAGTTTCCTGCCTTATATCTATTCACTGTCAACAACTCAGTGAGACCTTGCAGTTGAACTATCAAGTCCAGGTTTTACAGGCTATATCCCACTGCCTACTCCTATCACTTCATTTTTCATTTCTACTGGCACTCACCTGGGAGCAAATAAATCAGTCATCCACTTGATAAAAAATATTTATTGTAATGACATTTTATTGTTTCTTTATTGCATTTTGTTGAGCTGGGCGGGGGTCGGCAGCAGGGCTTAACCCCACAGAGAAATAAACGTGGGCTATCAATGAGGGGCAAGACAGGAGACAGGGCAGCTGCTTCTCAGTTCAAGATACATCACTAGAGAGAGAAAGAGAACACAATTTTGGATAGATAAAACTTTCTCTCTTACACTTTTGGTCTCTCTCTCTCTCTCTCTCTCTCTCTCTCTCTTTCGCTGTCTGTCTGTGTGAAGGATCTGTAATTAGCTGGCTTGAGGCCCCTGGACTCAGCCCCAGATGTGACTCTCTAACATTGACTTGATCAATTAGTGTTCCGTATAGTCACTCAGTATTCCATAGTCATCCACTAAGCCCTGATACACTAGTGTACCTCTCTGCTAATGGTATTTGATTAATATCAATTATTATTGGTTTTGTCCTCTGTAGTGTTATCCAAGATAACCTACTGGTATCATTTCTAGAGTTAAGAAACCTCACCCTCCATCCACTATTTCCCTCCCTGACAGCTTATTGTCTTATACGAGGAGCTTTACATTTTGGACGTTTGCCATCTTAAAGTAAATATTTCCAGCCTGTATATATCTGGACGGAGCTGCATTTGGCCACGAGGACTGAGCTTTCCCTGAGAGAGCGGGATTAAAACATTCGATTGAGGTTGTACAAAACCCATTCTCCTCTCACCAAAATCGTCGCTATTTTATAGACTTAGTCCTATTGATGAGTCCTTAGAGACCAGTGGTTTACAGTCGTCCCTTGTGTCATTTCTATAGAAGCCGATGAGTGCTCTGAAGGCACGGATGACTGTCACATTGATGCTCTCTGCCAGAATACCCCCAAATCCTTCAACTGCATCTGCAAGCCGGGGTACAAGGGAGACGGCAAGCAGTGCGAAGGTGAGTTGGACTCCATTGTCTTATTATGGATTCAATGTGATATTACTCCCCTCTATATTACTTAATTCACCCCCCCCCCGCCACTCCGATCCAAATCATCATCCTCAATCACCCCACACCCCTGTCCTCTCCGCACTTCATTCCGCCCGCCCCCTATTGCTCTCTGACAGGCTCAGCAGTAATGGCAGGTTTTACAGCTGTTTCACAGGAACCCCCCCCCCTCTCCCCTCCTCTCCCCCTTCCCGACTCCAGCCCCCCCGCCAGCCCTCTTAATTAACTGGGAGGAAGTGGACTGAGGGAAGGTGTGAGGGTGAGAGGGGGCAGCACCTGGCTGTGCGTTCACACCTCCACTCATTTCTGCCTCAAATCGCACCACAGCTGGAACTAGAGTTAGCTTAGCGCACAGCACACACTCCCTCCCAACGCTAGCCTGTCTAGCCGTTCAAATGCAATCGAAACACAACTACGCACGCACACGCAAACGCCGGTTCAGCTTATAGGCTACCACGGCAAATAGCGTGGACACAAAACGATACGTTAGTCATATTGGGCCCTAGAGCTAGCCAGGATAGGAGAGCAGGAGAGGATTGTGGTGATGATGGGCCCTTTTCTATAGGGGTTTTCACTGTCTCTATGTTCAGGCCTTTTCAAGTGTCTCCTGCATGTTTAAGGATTTGTGTGTATGTCAGTGAGTTATATCCAACACTTTCTGCTGTTTGCTCAGCTGTGTACCAGTCTCCCCCCCCGAAACACACGCACAAGCACACACACATAAAAACACACACACGCGCACACACACGCACGCGCACGCACGCACGCACGCACGCACACACACACACACACACACACACACACACACACACACACACACACACACACACACACACAGAGAGAGAGAGAGTGAGCAGGTATTATGTTTGAGGAACTCACCTGAATATTGCCCTTCCAGAGATTCTATACCTCTCATTTGGTCAACCTGGGGAGAACACAACGAGATGAACCTGTGTCATTGTTTGATTAGCTCACTTATCAAATGCCTCAGGCTGTGTAAGTCGGTCTTCCTACATCGGACTCCATAATCCCCCACCTGGCTTGGAGAGAGGGAGTAAGGGAGATTGACTAGTATTTCCACCATTGTGTGTCTGCTGATTCTGTTGAGTTGCGTGCAAGTCCATATTGGCAGCAATCCGGTCTACTTGATATAGCTCTGTCTCGATTTGTTTTGCCCCAGTCTAATTCTATTGGCAAGCCTCCACCATTGGACCTAAGCTGGGACATTGGAGAGACGTTCTGGAATTGCTAGAAACGCCTGTATTAACAGTTGATATTGTACCAGGCAGCTCTGCTACATGCTGGATTATCTTCAGTCAGAAACACAATGGTCATTAGCCTAGACCAGATTGAGCTGCCCAGAACAATATATTAAATGATGTCCATAGAGAGGAAACTACAAAAGGTTGAGTCTTTTCAGGGATATGTTCCTCCTACCGTGAAACAGCTGTCTGAGCACAGGGCTGACCTGCTGTTTGTCTGTGTGTACAGATTTATTGTGCTTTATGCACGTTTGTTTAACTGACATTGTAAGAGGGGTGTATTTCATATTTGGATGGAATATATTTGTCCCTGTTGTTGATTGAATTGTGTGTGCGCACGTGTTACACAGATGGAGAAACCGATGATGAATGCGTATGCCTCAGTATCTGAAGTCCAATGTGTCCTGTCCTCCTGTCCCGTACTGACACAGCACAATCAACGCCTCGGTCACACCGACAGTACATACACATCCAAATGAACCCTGCGTTTGCCTTTAAAAAAAAAAACTTTATTTAACTAGGCAAGTCAGTTAAGAACAAATTCTTATTTACAATGACGGCGTACCGGGGAACAGCGGGTTAACTGCCTTGTTCAGAGGCAGAACGACATATTTTTTACCCTGTCAACTCGGGGATTTGATCCAGCAACCTTTCGGTTACTGGGCCAACGCTCTAAACGCTAGGCTACCTGCCTCCCCGATGCCTTGCAGCATTGCGTTGCAGAGGCAGTTGCGGCGGGTTCGGCGTGGGGCGTATGTTGGATTGATCGAACGCATGCCTCAAACTGTATGCGTAGACGGTTTGACAGAAATGGGAGCAGAAGGTGAATGTTGAACTGTCGTTGCGCACACATCCAGATGATGCTGCGTACCGTTTTGTGCAAAGACGCCGTCGGTGGGACCGAGGCGTAAGGTCCAGGGAATGGGTGACAGAATGAAGACGGATGGTGGATGTGAGTTGACCCCTGACCTCTGTGATTAGATAGGGGCTGTGTAATTGGCCGGCTATGTTTCCCGTCAGCAGACATTACATTACCCCGGTGGTGCAGAGGACAGAGTCATTAGGGCGAGCAGAGAGCTGCTCTCTCTCCCTCTCTCTCTCTCTCTCCGTCTGCTGTCTCTCTACTTCCTGGAAATGACTATGCCTCAGGATGGAAGACAGGGAGGCTTTACTCGATCAGAGAGGGACCCAGTAGTCAGCAGCTGATAACTCAACCTTCCAGTACAATTTACGGTAACACTTCATGCTTTATTACGTGTTATAAGCACCAGCGTTTATGTCCCATTATAAGGCATTTATTGTATGATGTAGACTATTGCAGGTTACCTGTAATTAACCACACAATAGCATTTTAATCATAATTGTTCCTATCAGATTATGGTCCTTCTCTCTCTCTCGGCAGACCCTTTTCCTTTCTCTAAAGCCTGCTCCACAGAATGCTGCTCTCTCTCGCCTCTGAAATCTGATCTTGCGTTTATGAATGCCGCTCTCTGTAGATTTTTCCATGGGCTGATATTGCTGGCTCGTTATGGAAAAATGTGAACTTTGGGCCCTGCGCTGTCAACCCGAAGAATGAGACAACGTGAAAGAGCATAAACCGTTATGCATAATACAAGGTCATATCACTCTGTCCTCGCAATGCTGGGCATAGTGGTTTCAGACGGCATCTCTGATGATCTCTGATGATCAGAGTTGTGCTGATCTAGAAAGACGCTACTATACATTTACAGTGTAGGACCTATGTGTCCCTACTGTCGTTAGTGCTTTGGAGACGTTTTCATTCCCAGGAAACTGCTACAAATGAGAACTGGTTTCGGAGAAACCGGTTTCCGAGAATCATTCTTATTTTGCTACAGGAGTTGTATTTATTGATGGACTCAACAAGAGCTACGCTTTCAGTGACAGTGTGAAACAAAAGGACTATTACCGTTCTCCTGCCTATCAGTTCAGTTTGGATTAAAATAGCCCCATGCTGTTCTCGGAGTAGGCCTATAACTCAACAGTCACGTGGTTCTCTGCTCATCAGTAGCAGCCAGTAGTAGATCTATCCAACAATCCACAGAGAGGAGTCGGCTGGGCTGGTTGCCACGGGGCTGTCAGGGTCTTGTGAAAGCCTGTCCATGTTTGCTCAGCATTTGTCACTTACTGACTAATTGATGGGTTTTCATTGGTCTTGTCCCTGGCACTCATCCTCTCCTCTCCTCCTTTTCAAGAACGAGTTTGTTTCAGCACTGCAGCCTTTGCTTTTCTCTACCCATGTCCTCTATATTCAAACAGTTGACTTTACTCTGTAGAACATCTAGGCTACCATTTCCCGGTGATGCTGAAGATACTAACATGCGTTGTCACTGGACCTCTAGCTGCGTTTGAGTGGCTGTGTGTGTGTGTGTGTGTCAGAGCTCAGCTGTGTAGCCGTGTGTGTGTGTGTGTGTGTGTCACCTGTATGCCAGGGTTTGTGTGTGCATGGGCTGTGTAGACATGTGCAGAGGCAGCAGCAGTAGCCGATTCAGGCATAGAGACAGATAGAGACTGAGCCATGAGTCTGCTCTCCCAGCAGCAGCAACAATTACCTGACCTGCTTTACAGAGGGAGGGAGGGAGGGAGGGAGGGAGAGAGGGAGGGAGGGAGGGAGGGAGGGAAAAACAGAAATCTAATTGGAAAGACAGATGCATAGATGCAACTGGGAGAAAATAGATGGTGGGTGAAGGAGAGGTAGGTAAGGACACAGAGAAAGAGGGCGGGAGGGAGAGAGAGAGAGAGAGAGAGATTTCATGAGAGAGAAAGAGAGTGAGATATTGCGGGCGGGAGGCTCTGTGGGAGAGGTGGCAGACAATTACTAGGCCGTTGTCTGCCCAGTGTCTGCTACTCCGTCACTGCTCAGGAGCTCTCCTCACTGGCTCGCTGCTTCACACACACACACACACACACACACACACACACACACACACACACATTTGGAGGAGCAGGTCAGACTCAGCTCCAGTAGGCTGGGGCTTTATATAGCTATAGCTCTGTAGAAAAGAGCGTGAGAACAGACTTACATATACACTCACAGAGCTGACAGAACAAGAGATGAGAGAGGAGAGGTGTTATTGCTGTTATACCCATATGCTGTACATGCACAGGCCTCAACACTTGAGACACACACACATTCACGTGCGCGCACGCGCATAGGCACGCATGCACACACACACTTTTTCAATCTTGCTTTTTCAGTCTTGGAACGGGCATCAAAACAGAAATTCACTGCCACAAACCCTTGGCCTTGACTGGGCACAAAGCGTGGGCTCTCAGCCCTCTGCTCATATGAGCGTCTGTGGTTTGTTGGTGTTTGGTGTTTGGATGTCAGTAATGGGGACATGTTCTTATTTCTGTCCTGAGGAGCTTTGTACTAGCCTTGGTAATGAACCGTGACCCACTACAGGTTCAGAAATAATATTTGGATTATTTCTGGTTTCGCGCCGTCATTCGACCTCTTGGGTAAATACACATGGTTGTTGTTTTCAGAGAAGTTGAGGGATAGGTAGCTAGAGAGGTTGCGATATTCGGAAGTTCGGAGAATTCGGTTGATACCCAGTCTCCTTTACTTTGGTATTGGCTGCTGTGTCTCAAATGGCACCCTATTCCCTATATAGAGCACTACTTTAGACCAGAACCCTATGTGCCGTGGTCAAAATCCGCAAACCAAATAGCGAGTACTGTAGGGTGTCAATTGGGACGGCCGAAGCATCTGACCTATAGTAACCTTACTCAGCAATTCAGTCAGATACAATTAACAGCCCCGAAAATTAAAACAACCCCAAGAATTTGAGGAATCTCCTTTTTCCGCTCAGGGAATTACACAATCCACTTTAGTGAAGTGTCCCTCCTCCACATGTTGTTGCCATTATAATTGGAAATCTCCCTTCACTGAGCCAAGGGCTTTCTCCTGTGGACACACTTCTCTGGACCAGTCAAACTGAAACATCAAGGGGACAGCAGGGCCACGCTCCCTTCCATTCCTACCTCTCCCCCTTCTCTTTCCTTCCTCTTCTTCCCCTCTCTCCTTCCTCACCTCTCTCCCCGTCTTCATCCATCTCAAGGGGCATGTTTCTCCGCCCTCTTGGGGCACGAGCCGTCAGCGAAGGTGCCTAATTCACTTGATGAGATGTTGAGCGTCAACATCACCCCCGTCACAATTAGGAAACATGCTCCGCATGTCCAAGCAGCGGAAGCAGCGAGCAGCCCGGTTCAGAAGCTGTCGGGGTGCCGCTGTCAGATGTCAACAACAGCTCCAGGGCAGGAAGAGATCACTGCTGGAGGCTAACTAGGCACAGGGCATGGCTCCATGTCCATCCTCCCCCCTCGGCCCCAGACCCTAGCCCCATGCCCCAGGGCAGGTGTGAACTCCGACCCTACCCCCTGCTGATACCTGCCCTGATCTCTGGTGCTCTCTAACCCTGCTCCCCTATGTAAAACCACGCCTGCCTTGTCTTGTCTTGCCAGGCTGGCCTGATCCAGCCTCACTTCTCACGGGGTGCCAATTAATGACTGGAAGCTTTTCATTTATCCCTAATTATCTTTACTCTCTTTCTTTCTTTCTTTCTCTCGTTCTCTCTCTCTTTCCCCTTCCCACTGGAAGGGGAAAGAGAGAAAATCTACGTTCCCACATCATTTCTACCCAAAAATTCAATGTGATGATGTTGAATCAACATGGAAAACTGATTGGATTTGAAAAAAGTAATCAACGTAAGGGAATGTAGTATTTTTTTTTTACCATACTTTCAACCTAAATCCAATGACAAGGTGAAATATTTAGTTGATTTCACGTTAAATTCACATTAGTTGACAACTCAATCAAATGTAAATTAGAACTAGACGTTAAACTGTCCTCTGCGCCCCCAGTGGGCTCTTTCTCTCTCTGTCTTTCTCTCTCTCTGTCTTTCTCTCTCTCACTTTCTCTCTCTGTCTTTCTCTCTCTCACTTTCACCTTTTTTCCCCCCTCATTTCTCTCTCTCTCTCTCTCTCTCTCTCTCTCTCTCTCTCTCTCTCTCTCTCTCTCTCTTGCTTTCTCTCTCTCGCTCTCTTTGTATGCCTCTCCTTTTTTGGGCTGTTGTTTGATGAAGAAAAAGCAGTAGACATTATGCAAGCCATCCTCATGACTAACTCTGCTCAGTTCCCACTGCCTATCAAACACAGGGTTGTTGTGTTCAATGTGGTTGCTGGAGACACACTCGGGTGTACAATGCATTTGGAAAGTATTCAGACCCCTTGACTATTTCCACATTTTAGTACCTTACAGCCTTATTCTAAAATGGATTAATTAAACCATTTTCCTCATCAATCTACACACAATACCCCATAATGACAAAGTGAAAACATAAAAACCTTATTTACATAAGTATTCAGACCCTCAATGCTATGAGACTCCATTGATCATCCTTGAGTTGTTTCTATAACATGATTGGTGTCCACCTGTGTTAAATTCAATTGATTGGACATGATTTGGAAAGGCACACACCTGTCTACAGTTGAAGTCGGAAGTTTACATACACTTAGGTTGGAGTCATTAAAACTCGTCTTTTAACCACTCCACAAATTTCTTGTTAACAAACTATAGTTTTGGCAAGTCGGTTAGGATCTACTTTATGCATGACACAAGTAATTGTTTACAGACAGATTATTTCACTTATAATTCACTGTATCACAATTCCAGTGGGTCAGAAGTTTACATACACTAAGTTGACTGTGCCTTTAAACAGCTTGGAAAATTCCGGAAAATGATGTCATGGCTTTAGAAGCTTCTGATAGGCTAATTGACATAATTTGAGTCAATTGGAGGTGTACCTGTGGATGTATTTCAAGGCCTACCTTCAAACTCAGTGCCTCTTTGCTTGACATCATGGGAAAATCAAAAGAAATCAGCCAAGACCTCAGAAAAAAAACTGTAGACCTCCACAAGTCTGGTTCATCCTTGGGAGCAATTTCCAAACACCTGAAGGTACCACGTTCATCTGTACAAACAATAGTACTCACGTATAAACACCATGGGACCATGCAGCCGTCATACCGCTCAGAAAGGAGATGCGTTCTGTCTCCTAGAGATGAACGTACTTTGGTGAGAAAACTGCAAATCAATCCCAGAACAACAGCAAAGGACCTTGGGAAGATGCTGGAGGAAACAGGTGCAAAAGTATCTATATCCACAGAAAATAAAGTGGTGATCCTAACTGACCTAAGACGGGGAATTTTTACTAGGATTAAATGTCAGGAATTGTGAAAAACGGAGTTTAAATGTATTTGGCTAAAGTGTACGTAAACTTCCCACTTCAACTGTATATAAGGTCCCACAGTTGACAGTGCATGTCAGAGCAAAAACCAAACCATGAGGTCGAAGGAATCGTCCGTAGAGTTCCGAGACAGGATTGTGTCAAGGCACAGATATGGGGAAGGCCCCCCAAAACACAGTGGCCTCCATCATTCTTAAATGGAAGAAGTTTGGAACCATCAAGACTCTTCCTACAGCTGGCCGCCCAACCAATCTGAGCAATCGGGGGAGAAGGGCCTTGGTCAGGGAGGTGACCAAGAACCTAATGGTCACTCTGACAGAGCTCCAGAGTTCTTCTGTGAGATGGGAGAACCTTCCCGAAGGACAACCAATCTCTGCAGCACTCCACCAATCAGGTCTTTATGGTAAAGTAGCCTGATGGAAGCCACTCCTCAGTAAAAGGCACATGACAGTCTGCTTGAAGTTTGCCAAAAGGCACCTAAAGGACTCTCAGACCATGAGAAACAAGATTCTCTGGTCTTATGAAACCAACATTGAACTCTTTAGCATGAATGCCAAACGTCACATCTGGTGGAAACCTCTGCACCATCCCTACGGTGAAGCATATTGGTGGCAGCATCATGGTATGGGGACTTGGAGACTAGTCAGGATCGAGGGAAAGATGAACGGCGTGAAGTACAGAGAGATCCTTGATGAAAACCTGCTCCAGGGTTGTTGTCCTGCTCCAGAGTGCCCAGGACCTCAGACTGGGATGAAGGTTCTCCTTCCAGCAGGACAACAACCCTAAGCACACAGCCAAGACAACGCAGAAGTGGCTTTGGGACAAGTCTCTGAATGTCCTTGAGTGGCCCAGCCAGAGCCCGGAATTGAACTTATTTGAATTATTGAATTAATTTATCTAAAAACCTGGTTTTGTTGTATCATTTTGGGATATTGTGTGTAGATTGATGAGGGGAAAAAATGATTTAATCAATTTCAGAATAAGGCTGTAAGGTAATACTTTCTGAATGCACTCTATCTACCTGCTATTTCTCAATTTCTACATCCTCCTCCTCCTCCACATCTTCTCTCTAGTGCAAAGACTGATGTTCCTCTGATTCCCCTGTATTTCCACACCTCTGCTTTCCATTGGAGGGTCTCAGGGTGTTACGCAGGGTATGTGAAGGGGTGCCTTAGCATCACGTCTGCTGGTGAAGGGAGAGGCGTTGGTCCAAACAATCCGACAAAACAGTCATTACCCAGCAGCCCTCTCATTTCAGCGCTCCCTAATTGGTTTCATATGCCTCTGGGATGAGCCACTGATGATTGGGACCAGTTTGTGTACACCAGCCAGGGCCCAGTCTCTGTCTTTAAAGTGCAGAAAGGCCATACCGTTCCTTTGTTCGTGTGGGAAAGAGAGTCGAAAACAAACAGTGGATTAGAATGCATGTTAGGCCTGTGTAATTGCCTGCTCTGTAAACATGGCAGGTGCCAGAGCATCTCTAAAGGAAAGAATGTCTGTCCCAGTTATTTATTTAACTTTTATCTTGATTGGTTTTAACTGACTGGAATGCCTCAGGAAAAACGCTTTTAGATGAGATTTCTTCTCTATTTCAAGCATTTTGACCAAGATGTTTTGGCGGTGTCTGCTCTATATTGTAGACCCGTTTATCAACTTAGAAGTAGATTAGGCTAAGCTTCTATTGTAGATATACAGGAACATCAAAAGTGCTTTTAACCAAGACACTGTGTGTTCTATCCTGATGACAATGAGCTGTCTAGTGGGTGAGGGGTCTGTGTGAGCAGACCGACAGTGGAATATTTCAGTGTGTTGGCGTTGTACCGGTGGTGTGCTGTGCAGTGTCCAAGGTCTGTGTCCCAAATGGCACCCTATTCCCTATACAGTGCACTACTTTTGACCAGAGCCCTAAAGGGAAAAGGGTGCTATTTGGGACGCGACCCCCAGGACTGGGTTCTGTCCAGTCCACAGGATGTAGGAGGCGGAGAGAGACTAGAGAGACTAGTGCTAAAAGCTGTTTGTGGCTGACAGAACCAGAACCAACATAGCCCACCTTGCGGTTGGCAGAGACAGGACAGTGTGTGTGTGTGTGTGTGTGTGTGTGTGGGACACAGACAGGCTACTAATGTTGTGTGCCAGTGTCTGAGACAGACAGAATAGGTAAAGGGGATAGTAAACAAATAGAGGGAGAGAGAGAAAGAGAGTGGGAAGAAAGAACAGAGGAAGAAGTGAGATAGAAGAGTGCGTGAAAGGTACTTTTAGAGAGGGGGAGAAGGAGCGAGCAAAGAAACATGAGAAAAGGTGAAAGGGATGCACAGACAGAAAGACAGACAGACTGAGGGAGTGAGAGTTGGCGTCTTGGCCAGGTTGGCGAGTGAGACAGAGACAGAGGGAGTAATACAGGAGTTGAACACTAACCAGATACCTGCTCGGGCCCATCTGGAGTGGAGGAGGACGATAGACGGAGAGAAGGAGAGGATTTCGGGTCGGGGTCTGGCCATCGGTCTGCCTGCCTCCCCTGGCGTTCACACGGAGGGGGGACTGTTTGTTTTAGTGGCTCAGTCCGCATGGCAACCACTTGTGAGTGGCTCCTGTGAAAGACTCCTCCGCTGGCTCAGCATGAAGGGGGAACAGAGTCAACGAATAAACATGGCGAGACACTCTCCTTATTCCTCTCTGGACTCTGTACCCCCAAACACTCCAGTCTTACCCCTAGTATGTATGCACAGTCACCATGAGCTGTATCGGTGGACTACCTTTTATCTCCAACCCTTTACCCTGACCTCTGACCTCTACACTCTCCATTTGCCCCTCCTTTTGTACCCCAACACCCATCTCAATGACACTCCATAATGTTCATCTCTACCCCCCAATCCCCTACCATCCATTCTACCTTTCCACCTTCCTCTCTTTCCATCCATTTGTACAGTAGCGACAGTAATTCCTCTCCACCCTTCTCATTGGTCTTCTATGACTCTGTTTCAGACATGGACGAGTGTGAGAATGAGTACAACGGAGGCTGTGTCCACGAGTGTATCAACATCCCGGGCAACTACAGGTGCACCTGCTACGACGGATTCATGTTGGCCCACGACGGACACAACTGCCTGGGTGAGTGTGCAGTCCTCCTTAACCCCCTTTTAAACTCAAAGTGCAACCTATCCAAGTCTGTCATTTGTGTTTGTATGAGACTGTGCTATCTTCTGGATCTTTCCCTTTCCCTGTGTGCGTGTGCGTGTGTGTGTGTGTGTGTGTGTGTGTGTGTGTGTGTGTGTGTGTGTGTGTGTGTGTGTGTGTGTGTGTGTGTGTGTGTGTGTGTGTGTGTGTGTGTGTGCGTGTACTGTGCACTCTATCTGCTATGAGGTTTGTCTGTCTGGCTCTCAGCTCCCTTTGTTCTCCAGAGAGTGTCTCTGTCATCGTTTTGGAGGACATTTTATCCTCATTTCATTCTTTGGGTTTCGTTTTGGGAGGGCGCTCAGGGTCGAAGAGTTCTTCCCTTCCTCAGCTAGATATCTCCAACAGATATCTGTCTGGGGCATCTGCAACGTGCACTGACTGACAGATCCAGTTCATTTAGTCTCGGCCTTCTCTTATTGACTTAGTGTCAGGCAGACAAATGTGTTTCTGCTCTCCTGCAACATGCCGGTCCTGCTTGGATGTGCTTAGACACATTTCATCTTTTCACTCCCCGCCCCGCTGATTGACGCAAGCAAAATCAAAATGTGTAGTTTGGATGCCCTTGCCCGCAACCCAAACATATTTGGTGGGACATGTTTTGGCATCTGTAGGCATTATGTCTGATTCTGGGAAGCCAGGGAGGGAGGGAGGGAGGAGGAGGGGGGAGAGGAACATGCCATTAGGTGTAGTCAGGAATGTCTGAGTTAGATTCTCCTGGGGACGTTTCAGGACTATGCCGTTACAGTGTGAGTCTCACGTGATTAACTTTATGACCGCTGATTGGGCCTGACTGAGAGACGAGTCCTGGGAAAAACTCTTGGAAACGGAACAAATGGGTGGTTATCAATAAAACGTAATAATAAGGTACGTTTCGCGTTTCGATTTGCCCGCCGGATCGAAAGGAGACCCCCCCAGCTCCGCTAAAAGCATTGACAACTGCGTGCCGTTTTCAAGGGATTGTTAAATACATGTGAACTATTTGGTTTTAATATCAACCACACCTCTTGAAGACCACAGTCAGAACATTTCTGATTGTTCCATGCTAAACAATTGCGCACATTTAGCTCCATCATCAGAGTTACACAGCAAGTAACTGAGCACTTTTCATGATCAGTAAACATCAATTGATCATGTATTTTCAGATACGTGAGGGCGGCCTCATGATATCTCTCGATATTGGCCACCATTAATTGGATATTTGAGAGATATCAAATGAAAGTGAACCATACCTGCCAAGTATGAGTGGTTTAGGTTCATTTCCCACCCTTTGTGGGCTCTACATGTCAAGAAGCAGAAAGGCGCATTTGTTGTTGTACTATTAGCTGATAATGTTTACTTTGCAAGCTCCCATTATCCCCTTTTCAACATCGTTAAGAGTGTTTAATCACGATTGCTGCTGACAGACATGATAGGCTACAGTGATTGATGGACAAAGTCAAATTGGCAAGCTAGCTAATAGCAGATCACGTCAATATGGCCTGTTAGCAAGCTAACTTTCAGGGGACAAACTAGATGGCTCTATTTGCTTGTCATCTAAGTGGTGACGACAGTAGTCCGACTGACAGCTTTACCAGGACGAGGCCTTGCCGATGTTAAGCTCTTTCCAAAAGCCTAATCTCTGATGAAGCAAGCTAAACGACACGTTTGCTAGCTAGCTAGCTACATGCCAAAAGGATATGCTATGGCCGGCCTCACGTATCTGAAAATACATGATCAATGTTTACTGATCATGAAAAGCGTGCAGTTACTTGCTGTATAACTCTGATGATGGAGCTAAATGTGATATAATGTGGACTTCTGACAAGGCTCTTCAAGAGGTGATGCTATTAAAACCAAATAATTATAACATTTATTTAACAATCCCTTGAAAACGGCACGTAGTTGTCAATGGTCTCCTTGCCCCCCAGCAGCTGAATCGAACGCTCTGCACATAATTGTGCCGTTTTATTGATAACGACCTATAGAACGTGTGTTCTTATTGGACAACTTCAGGCGATACTTCCACTATTTGTAAACCTTCTCTCCTGTGTAGGGCCTACTGAACATACACTTGGATGGATGTATTTGTACATGGTCCTCTCTGGTCTAGTGGCCTCACCGACTCTCATCTTGGACACAAACGGACCTATCCTCTTTCAGTTCGCCCAGATGCTGATGAATCTTCAGTGATGATGAGCTTTTCTGTGCCCGCCCCCAGTTCCCCTGCAACGCCTCCATACCCCCCCCCCCCCCACGCCATAAACATAAACTACCTCGTTTTCAGCAAGTCAGAGAGGACAGAGGTCACCGGAGAAGGGCACTCTCATTCCCCCTAACCCACCCTCTGTTAGGACCAGGACAACACTGGAGTCTCCACAGCAATGTCATTGTGTTATTTCTAACGCTTCAAAATGTCACTTTAATGCTACCCCTGTTGTTATTCTATTGACTTCCCAGAATTCAACTTGGCATGTCAAATGTTTATGTTACCGGTTGCAAATGGACAAAGGAAGGAAAAATGTCAGAGAGAAAACGAATAACCTAAGCTTCCCTCTTATTTAGGTTCAAGGATGAAATTCAATACTTTTTCTGTTTAGCAAGGCGGGATTGGGACACGGGGGGAGTTGCCTGAAACCTGTTTGATAGCTCGCTAATGTTTTGGTGTTGTTTTTCTAATTCAGTGTGCCTGTCTGTCTGCCGGTGTATGTGTTTTAAGTGTCTGCAGCTGTTGTGTTGTCGGTGGCTGGTTGCAGAGGGCTCGTTGGATTGTGTGTGTTGTGGTGAACTAAAGACAATTAACACGAGGGAGAGAGATTTACTGCATGTGTCTGTGGCCACTTGGAAGGAATCAATGGGCCACATGCTGGCTGTGTGTCAGCAGACCTGGGTTCAACTACTATTCAAAATCTTTTAAATACTTTCAGCGTTTGCTCTAGTCTACCTGGAGTGCCAGATGGATAAGGTTTCCACCTTGGCGACTATTCTATGGATTCCATTGCGCCGGGCAAGATAAATCAAGCCTAGCTAAAGTATTTGAAGTTAAATAATGTACTATTTGAACCCAGGTCTTTGTGTCGGAGTGGTTATAGAGGGTTCTCTAGTCGTCACACTGCCACTCCACAGCTGAGTGGAGGAAATTGGCCACATGTCTGTTAAAAAGTCATTAACCAGACTATGCTGATAAGACGTAGCTTTAATAAACAGACACTAATTAGCTGTGAATGGAGAGTTCAAAGGGAGGTATCGGAAAGCATGTCAAGAGAGAAATCAAAACACTTCTAATCAGACATTTCCCGCTGGGCACACACTGGTTGAATCAACGTCGTTTCAACGTCATTTCAGCAAAGTTAACGTTGAGCCGACGTGGAATAGACGTTGAATTGACATCTGTGCCCAGCGGGTTATGACGACACTTAATCACTATCAGACATTTATGATGCAATTTAATCATGATCAGTCATTTAAATAATGAAAAGTACAATGACAAGTGATTTAGTCGCTTTTATTTCATATTCATTTCTAATCTTGGTTCTAAACTTGATTCCGTTGTGTGTTACTGCCAATCCATACCTAATTCTCTCTCTCTCTCTTTCGCTCTCTCTCTCTTCTCCACCTCCTCTCCCTCTGTATTCTCTTGGTTATCTTGGCGGTGGATGTGAATTGGAGGCTGTCCAAGCCATTCCCCCTGAGGCAATGGACTTGCTCTCTATTTGACATCTTTATTGCGGAATGTCTCAAATACAACACAGAATGATGATGGGGATGAGAACAGAGTCAGGACCGCCAAGGGCCCGCGCACACCGCTCAGAGTCCTCCGCTGCTTCCAGGAGCTTCCTCGCGGTCTCTCTCTCTCTCTCTCTCTCTCTATCCCACCGCTCTTTTCTTCCCTGCGCTGCCTGTCTGTCTGTCTGTCTTCGTCCTCTCTTCTTCACCTCTTCCATCCTTTTCATCTCTCAATTTTCCCTTCCATCTGTCATTGGTTTCTCTTTTTCGTTCTCTTTTCTTTCTGTCTCTCATTCTGTCAGCGGTCAGTCTAGTTGTCCTTGACAGAGCACTGAGGTGGTGAATCACTCAACATCAGTGGGGGCCATTAGGTGTGGCTCAGGGAATGGCATCACTTCTCCACCACTGGTTGCCCAATCCCCATTCTTTTAACGCAGTGCATTCATTCAGGAAGATTCTATCAGCAGCTCTTCAGCACTCTGCCGTCCGTCTCACTTTTCCTCTGAGATCACCTGTTAACTCGTTTTTATGCCGAGGCCTGCCTGTTTTGACACACAGTGACTAGAGCTACGGTCGCTGTCTCTTTAAAAATGTTATTTCGTGAAAACTTCGCCCTCGTCGGAGGTCGTGACCTGGCTTTGTCATAGGCTCACAGCTTCCCAGCCAGTCCAGGCCAGCCCCCCCCCCCCCCCCCCCCCCCCCCCCCCCCCGATCTGCCTGCGTTGCCATGTGTTGCCATGACGTGGTATGAGGCAGACAGCAGCTCGGTAACAAATGTCACAGGAGTATTAGAGGAGCAGATCAGAGCGTCATCGCTACCAAGATATCTGAGGGATGGATCTGGCGCAGTCAGGTTGGAGGGAGAGACAAGTGGATGGGGTCACTGGGGGTGGGCTCTGCATGGGGCGATGTTGAGGGTACAGTTGCGGCCACTAAAAAGCTCGCTCCTCCAGCAGTGATAGTTTGCCACAGAAACCTGTACTGTTGTAATTCGTTTGTGCCCACAACTGTATTTCAGTTGGGTAGAGGGTGATACTCAGGGTAGTCTGAAGAGTTACGAAGCTGACATAGAATTAGTGGTATGCAGGTACAAACTACCTTTATATGGGCATCTGTATTTTACTAGGCAAGTCAGTTAAGAACAAATTGTTATTTACAATGACGGCCTACCGGGGAACGGGGGCAGACAACAGATTTTTACCTCATCGGCTCGGGGATTCAATCCGGCAACCTTTCGGTTACCGGCCCAACGCTCTAACCACTAGGCTACCTGCCGCCCCGTATCAGGGTTTAAGGTAGTTATATGTGTGTAGTTATGTCATAGGGTTTCATAGGCTGAGGAGTGGTGGTGTGGTAGAGGTGCTGTAGTGGGGTCTGATGATCTATATTTGAGGCGTGAAGATATACAGTGTAAACGGTATGAGTAATGAGCGCTGAGTTCCTGCGTATTGACTCATGGATATTTTAACATCACCACCTTTCGTGTTTACCCCTCATCACTAACTCTCTGAGATACAGGTGACTGACAAAATATTGGACACGCTTGAGTAAACGAGGGACACAAAGTATATTGAAAGCAGGTGCTTCCACACAGGTGTGGTTTCTGAGTTAAGCAAGCAATTACCATGCTTAATTAGGGTCATTTAAAAATGCTGGGCACGCCATTAATTTGGCTACCGTGGCGAGAGTGGCCACTTAATGGTTTGATGAGCATGAAAATGACACGCCATGGCCGTCTCAGTCACCAGATCTCAACCCAATTGAACACTGGATTATGGAGCAGCGCCTGAGACAGAGTTTTCACCACCGTCAACGAAACACCAAATGATGGAATTTCTTGAGGAAGAATGGCGCCGAATCTCTCCAATACAGTTCCAGACACTTGTAGAATCTATGCCAAGGTGCACTGAAGCCGTTCTGGCTTGTGGCGACCCAACGCCCTATTAAGACACTTTATGTTGGTGTTTCCTTTACTTTGGCAGTTACATGTACACAAATAGTATCATGTGTGACACATAGGCATGATATAGGAATACATATATAATGCTGACACACATAGTCATCCCACAGTTTGCGGGGCCAAGCCGTGGTTTCCCAATTACTCTGTATGGACATCTATCATCTACCAATTGCAATCTGTCCACTTCAATGGTAGGACTCATCAGCAACAACATTCGAGTTTCTTATGTCTCTCCCAGTCCTAAGAACCCTTTCACTCAATGCCATGTGAATATATGGTTAGTCTAGGAACAACGGCAGACAGTAAACACAGTCACAGACAAACCGCATCTCTCGGGACTTGTCACAGCCTCACACATGCGGCAGCATGGGTTGAGTTAGCTGGGATTATGGGTTGGAGGTTGGAGGTGCTGTAAATTAAAGTCTCATGTATTCCGTGACTGACTAGTGAGAAAATGGGGTCTGCCTGTCTGGTTACTGTAACCGCCTGCCTCCTGTGTTCTGTCTCATTAAACTGAACCAAGATACTCAATTGAAGCCAATTTTATGTGATTTGTTATGTCTTGGGGGGCTATAATCATAGACAGAAATGGTATTGGAAACAGTTTTGATTGTTAACACAGCCTTGTTACTTGCCAGTCCCTGTATCTCTGTGCTGCATGTACTCTAAGGTGTGCGATGTCTTGTTCACAGCCTGGCTACTCGTCAGTGAGGCTGCTGTACACGCAGGTCCAGTGGTTTGGGTCGGGGAGTTGGACTGGGGATCAGAGATCACTGGTGGTACACTGGTGGGATTCTTCACTGTTAGAGTGTGTTGCTGTTCCGCTGCTCTGAAGGCCATTAACCCCAGAAAATACCACTTGTTGTTGTTCTCCACACCAACTACTTCTAGAAGACTGACGGAATGATAGATGACCAGAAACCTCAAGACCTGCTGCTTTGAAATGAAGGGACAAGAGGGGGGGAAACAGGAGGGAAGAAGAACGTGTAGAGAGAGAGAGGGACAGAGAGAGGGAGAGAGAGAACAGTCTGTCTTAACAGAACGTGTGTAGGAAGTTGTGTCCCATGTATGTTGTGTCAACAAGTTTAGGGCACTAAGATGTAAGATTGCATAGTTGCACTGCACTCTGATTCAAGGTCAGTCCTGTTCAGTTCCTCTTCGACCTTTTTGATTTAGACTTGTATTTATTTTGTTTTGGCCGTGGACACAGCTGGGCCCAATATGTTGATCATTTGGTGCCTTGCAATGGCCGTCTGTAGGGCTCAGACAAGTTTATTTTCTTTCTGACGCGTCCTTTTCAGTCTTACGCGAGGTCTTAGCTCAGAGTGCCTTGGCTTCACAGCGGGACAGGCCCTGACTGCAGACTCATAGAATGTTGAAACTCTGACACGACAGCACGGACAGATTGGGGGAAGGAAAGGGGGGGGAGACGTGGAGAGAGGGAGGAGAAGAGGAGGAATAGAGTAAGGGTTAGCCAACAGGCTATTGCTAATATCTCTTTAGGGAGAGACTGGATGAAACATGGAGGCCCAGGGCCATCTCCATTCAGTCGATGGTTTTACTTATTTCTCCTTTTCACTCTTTCTCTTCTCTCCCATCTTCCCTCCTCTCCTCTCTACCACTCCGCCCTTTCTCTTTCTTACTCCTCTTGTCACCTCCAGGATGGGAAGTTCATATTTTGGTCTAGCAACCAGTGAGATTTTTTTTACCTGCCCAAATATTTTTTCTCCATGAGAGATCAGCATGTTTCTAATATTTCAAAATCAAAAAATGTATTACTAGTAAGAAGTCATGGGGTATATTGCTTAATTTCATAACATTTTTGTGACCTGCGAGACAGAAATAGTTCAGCTGGCCCTTTAAGGGACACGCCGTTACCGTGGTAACTTGGGCACTGGCTTGTCTGTGATGGAAAAAGTCTCAGACTGTGACCTAGCAGCAGACAATTGCAGCAAACTCAAACTAACATTGAAAAACAACCTAGCATGTGAACAAAACAATGTAACTAGCCAAGAAACACGAGGACAAAGTCACACTTTAGTAGTCGTTCTTGTCATTTAGACCAACTTCTATATGTGGGTCTTGGATTAAACAAAAAGGTCCCACATGCTCTGTGTGACCACCCACCAACGTGGCTGGTGAAATATACATTCTTACCCGCCAATGACAAAATCTTTCCTCATTTGACAGGTGGCAGGTGTTCATTTCCAACCCTGGCCACCTCCCTTCTTCTACCCTTCTCTCCTCTCCTCTCCTTTCCCCATCGGCCTTCTCCCCCTTTGTGTCAAGCACATCCTCATCGCATCCAAATAAAAGTTTACACAAGCAAAACAAAGGCATTCTAGTTTAAACTTGTGCCTTGCCAGTGTTTATGTTTAAATGTTGGCAAAGATCAATTAAATGTGGAGATGACAGTTCAACAGCCCCCTCTCTCTCTCTCTCTCTCTCTCTCTCTCTCTCTCCCTCTCTCCCTCTCTCCCTCTGTCTCTGATCTATCTCTCTCTTCTCTGTATCTCTTTGTATTACTCTAAAGTAAAAGCCTCTGTCATATTGATGTCATCTGTTTAGTTCTGTCTATAGGCACTGGTGGAAAAAGTACCCAATTGTCATACTTGAGTAAAAGTAAAGAAACCTTAATATGTAGAAAATGACTCAAGTAAAAGTGAAAGTCGCCCAGTAAAATACTACTTGAGTAGAAGTCGAAAAGTATTTGGTTTTAAATGTACTTAAGTATCAAAAGTAAATGTAATCGCTAAAATATAGTTAAGTATAAAAAGTAAAAGTACAAGTATAAATCATTTCACATTCCTTTTTATTTATTTTTTATTTTATTTACGGATAGCCAACACTCAGACATCATTTACTAACAAAGCATTTGTTTTAAGTGAGTCCGCCTGATCAGAGGCAGTAGGGATGACCAGGGATGTTCTCTTGATAAATGTGTGAATTGGCCCATTTTCCTGTCCTGCTAAGCATTCGAAATGTAACAAGTACTTTTGGGTGTCAGGGAAAATGTATGGAGTAAAAAGTACATTGTTTTCTTTAGTAATGTAGTGAAGTAAAAGTAAAAGTTGTTAAAAATATAATTAGTAAAGTAAAGTACAGATACCTCAAAAAAGCACTTAAGTAGTACTCGGTAGTATTTTTTACTTAAGTACTTTACACCACTGTCTATAGAGACAAATGGAGATGAGAAAGCACTTTCAACTTCAATCGGGGTCTTCTAAGAGATCAGCTCCAGATTGTAGTGCAGGCCTTGGCTCTAGAAGGTTGTGTATTTTGGCTCAGGACAGTGGTGAGGTTTGCCTGTATGGCTTAGTGAGAAGTAAATGGGACTGGGAGTAGGAGAGTAGTGAGGTGTGTCATGGGGTATACTGTGTAGAGAAATGTATATTGGATGTTAGATGGTGGATTGTGGGAGGTGGATGCTGCAGAGGACATCTGCTTGGTAGAGCTCTGAACAGATGCTGTTTCACCCTGCAGCCTCGCTGTGACATGTCTCTCTTACAGTCAGGCTTGAGAGAGCTGCTCAGCTAAACACGGTGTATTATTCTAAGTCAGCCATTTTAGGTCCTCCCTCACGTATGAATCTATCACTTTCGATGAAACAGTTTTCCTCTTTATTTGTCATTTTCCTGTCAGTCCCACTGGTCCCTCTCTCCTAATCAGCTGGGACCAGAGGGCGTGGGGCGTGGGACTGTAGCTGGGCTGGAGGAGTTGAAGGCTCTGGCTGAAGCCATTGAGCAGTTGAAACACTGGCACCGCTGGTTTTGTTCCATGTTTTAGAGGGCCCTATGTTTTCCGTAGACTGTAAAGCCTTTTGAGACACTCAGATACATTGGCAGGTGAATACAGCAATAGAGGAAAGAGGATTTTTTTACTTTTATTTAACTAGGCAAGTCAGTTAAGAACAAATTCTTATTTACAATGACGGCCTAGGAACAGTGGGTTAACTGCCTTGTTCAGGGGCAGAACAACAGATTCTTACCTTGTCATCTTGGGGATTTGATCTTGCAACCTTTCAGTTACAAGTCCAACACTCTAACCACTAGGCGGTCAAACGTTCCGGGTAGCCTTCCACAATAAGTTGGGTGAATTTTGGCCCATTCCTCCTTACAGAGCTGGTGTAACTGAGTCAGGTTTGTAGGCCTCCTTGCTCGAACACACTTTTTCAGTTCTGCCCACTAGAATTGAGGTCAGGGCTTTGTGCTAGCCACTCCAATACTTTGACTTTGTTGTCCTTAAGCCATTTTGCCACAACTTTGGAAGTATGCTTGGGGTCATTGTCCATTTGGAAGACCCATTTTTTAAATTTATTTGTATTTTTTTTTTCACCTTTATTTAACCAGGTAGGCAAGTTGAGAACAAGTTCTCATTTACAATTGCGACCTGGCCAAGATAAAGCAAAGCAGTTCGACAACATACAACAACACAGAGTTACACATGGAGTAAAACAAACATACAGTCAATAATACAGTAGAAAAATAAGTCTATATACAATGTGAGCAAATGAGGTGAGATAAGGGAGGTAAAGGCAAAAAAGTAAATACAATATAGCAAGTAAAAACACTGGAATGGTAGATTTGTGGTAGAAGAAAGTGCAAAGTAGAAATAGAAATAATGGGGCGCAAAGGAGCAAAATAAAATAAATAAATAAATACAGTAGGGGAAGAGGGAAGTTGTTTGGGCTAAATTATAGATGGGCTATGTACAGGTGCAGTGATCTGTAAGCTGCTCTGACAGCTGGTGCTTAAAGCTAGTGAGGGAGAGAAGTGTTTCTAGTTTCAGAGATTTTTGTAGTTCGTTCCAGTCATTGGCAGCAGAGAACTGGAAGGAGAGACGACCAAAGGAGGAATTGGCTTTGGGGGTGACCAGAGAGATATACCTGCTGGAGCGCGTGCTACAGGTTTGTGCTGCTATGGTGACCAGTGAGCGGACATAAGGGGGGACTTTACCTAGCAGGGTCTTGTAGATGACCTGGAGCTAATGGGTTTGGCGACGATTATGAAGCGAAGGCCAGCCAACGAGAGCGTACAGGTCGCAGTGGTGGGTAGTATATGGGGCTTTGGTGACAAAACAGATGGCACTGTGATAGGCTGCATCCAGTTTGTTGAGTAGGGTATTGGAGGCTATTTTGTAAATGACATCGCCGAAGTCGAGGATCGGTAGGATGCTCAGTTTTACGAGGGTATGTTTGGCAGCATGAGTGAAGGATGCTTTGTTGCGAAATAGGAAGCCAATTCTAGATTTAACTTTGGATTGGAGATGTTTGATGTGAGTCTGGAAGGAGAGTTTACACCTAGGTATTTGTAGTTGTCCACATATTCTAAGTCAGAACCGTCCAGAGTAGTGATGCTGGACAGGTGGGCAGGTGCAGGCAGCGATCGGTTGAAGAGCATGCATTTAGTTTTACTTGTATTTAGGAGCAGTTGGAGGCCACGGAAGGAGAGTTGTATGGCATTGAAGCTCGTCTGGAGGGTTGTTAACACAGTGTCCAAAGAAGGGCCAGAAGTATGCAGAATGGTGTCGTCTGCGTAGAGGTGGATCAGAGACTCACCAGCAGCAAGAGCAACATCATTGATATATACAGAGAAAAGAGTTGGCCCAAGAATTGAACCCTGTGGCACCCCCATAGAGACTGCCAGAGGTCCGGACAACAGGCCCTCCGATTTGACACACTGAACTCTATCAGAGAAGTAGTTGGTGAACCAGGCAATGCAATCATTTGAGAAACCAAGGCTATTGAGTCTGCCGATGAGGATGTGGTGATTGACAGAGTCGAAAGCTTTGGCCAGGTCAATGAATACGGCAGCACAGTATTGTTTCTTATCGATGGCGGTTACGATATCGTTTAGGACCTTGAGCGTGGCTGAGGTGCACCCATGACCAGCTCTGAAACCACATTGCATAGCGGAGAAGGTGCGGTGGGATTCGAAATGGTCTGTAATCTGTTTGTTGACTTGGCTTTCGATGACCTTAGAAAGGCAGGGTAGGATAGATATAGGTCTGTAGCAATTTGGGTCAAGAGTGTCACCTCCTTTGAAGAGGGGGATGACAGCAGCTGCTTTCCAATCTATGGGAATCTCAGACGACACGAGAGGTTGAACAGGCTAGTAATAGGGGTTGCAATAATTTCGGCAGATAATTTTAGAAAGAAAGGGTCCAGATTGTCTAGCACGGCTGATTTGTAGGGGTCCAGATTTTGCAGCTCTTTCAGAACATCAGCTGAATGGATTTGGGAGAAGGAGAAATGGGTAAGGCTTGGGCGATTAGCTGTGGGGGGTGCAGTGCTGTTGACTGCAGTAGGGGTAGCCAGGTGGAAAGCATTTGCGACCAAGCTTTAACTTCCTGACTGATGTCTTGAGATGTTGCTTCAATATATCCACATCATTTTCCATCCTCATGATACCATCTATTTTGTGAAGTGCACCAGTCCCTCCTGCAGCAAAGCATCCCCACAACATGATTCTGTCACCCCCGTGCTTCACGGATGGAATGGTTTTCTTCGGCTTGCAAGCCTCCCCCTTTTTCCTCTGAACATAACGATGGTCATTATAACCAAACAGTTATATTTTTGTTTCATCAGACCAGAGAACATTTCTCCAAAAAGTACGATCTTTGTCCCCATGTGCAGTTGCAAACCGTAGTCTGTCTTTTTTATGGCGGTTTTGGAGCAGTGGCTTCTTCCTTGCTGAGCGGCCTTTCAGGTTATGTCGATATAGGACTCGTTTTACTGTGGATATAGATACCTTTGTATCTGTTTCCTCCAGCATCTTCACAAGGTCCTTTGCTGTTGTGGGATTGATTTGCACTTATCGCACCAAAGTACGTTCATCTCTAGGAGACACAACGCGTCTCCTTCCTGAGCGGTATGTCGTGACGTTGTATTAGTTAATGTGACGACTGTTGCTCATCGAATGATTAACGGTTTATAATTACGTGATTAAATGAATTAAGCAATGAATCAAGCAATTATTAACTCATTAACCTGGGGCACCATGGGAACATTGTTTTGATTGAGTTTCTATTTCCCAAATTAACTCAAAGGATATCAGAATATCGATTACAACAGTCGCTAAATTAATCAGTTTCCTCTACAGTCTCATAATCTGAAAGTCGTATAATCCGGGAATCTGCACGGACCCGGGCTTTACCACTGAATTTACCACACCAATCTTAGTTGATTATTTATTTACTAGCAAGCTAAAATGATGATAAAAATGCACATACACAAAACACAGTCTAGCTATTGATTAGGACTTAGTATAACGGGCCAACACACTATGGCGCTGGTTACCCAAAATGGGGATTTTAAAGAGAGAGAAAGAAAGGAAGTACACGAGAGAAATATACATTTGGGTTCATTTGTCAGCCATGCTTATTTAAAATTAGCCTTGCCCCGAACTGCCGCTCTTATGGGTCAGAATACAATGATGTAATTACGTGTTGTAGTTCTCAGGTGGGAAGCTCCGCGTGGGTCGTTTAGGCTTTTAAATGACGCACTTCTTCTCCGGCGCAACTCTCTGGTTGTCCTCACGATGTCAGTGTCCTTCTTGGCTAAGTGGTCTGATCCTCACCCTTGATCGGAAAGGGGTCTTCTCACAGCTTCGGCTCGAATGGTGTCGATACCACGATTCAATGGAGAGTGGAGGCTGGGTGGTTCGGCTTGAATTCACCCGCTTAGACACAGCTACTCGTCCGTAGCTCGTGTAGAAAAATATTTCTTTGTCTTCAACCTTGTGTTTCGTTTTGGGGTTCGTCGACTTTGTTAGACCTTGGCTGCAGCTTGGGGTCAATAGTCTACTATGTTAATTCTTCACTCTCCTGTCTTATACCCTCGGGTCAGAAGTGGGCGTAACAGCCTTTAGGGCGATTCTCTGGGCGGACCAAGTACAGGGGGCAAGGCTTAGATTTGGCTAAAAATCCGATTTTAGACACTAACTTCACATTTCATCTTTATCAAAACATTCTGTTTGATTTGGATATTTTCCAAACAGCGTACAATGTATAAACATCAGGCATATACTGGGAAAACTCTTAAAGGTACAATGTTTTCATAATAACGTCATCTCTTAACCTTTAAAAACCAATACAAAAGTTACATACATTTTAATATTCCACTTTTCGTCATAACCACCATCGTGGCTGACGGAAACCATTGTTCCAAAGTTCCTTTATTGCATGTTTAAGGTTCTGAGGCCAGTTCTCCATTGTTAGGACAAAGGAATTTCTCTGTATTATGGGCATGAGGTGTCATAAAACCCCCACATCTTCAGACCCCTAGATCTCTCCTCCTCTGTTGGGGGTTTGGGAGATAATCTGTAGGGTGGTGGTCTCCTGTACCCTGACCTGATCAGGACAGTCATGACAGGTATGACGGCTGCGTGGTCCCATGGTGTTTATACTTGCGTACTATTCTTTGTACAGATGAACGTGGTACCTTTAGGTGTTTGGAAATTGCTCCCAAGGATGAACCAGACTTGTGGAGGTCTCAGTCAACTTAGTGTATGCAAACTTCTGACCCACTGGAATTGTGATACAGTGAATTATAAGTGAAATAATCTGTCTGTAAACAATTGTTTGAAAAATGACTTGTGTCATGCACAAAGTAGATGTCCTAAATGACTTGCCAAAACTATAGTTGTTAACAAGAAATGTGTGGAGTGGTTGAAAAACAAGTTTTAATGACTCCAACCTAAGTGTATGAAAACTTACGACTTCAACTGTATATGTACTGTACCTAACAATAAAACACTATATTTAAAGGTTTATTAGGCACCTAAACAATATATACAATAGGCCTATATTTTTGTCAGACAGACACAAAGGCATGCAGACAGATCAATTGTAAATGGAGTTCACTGCTTTACACTGGAACATGATGTGTGCATAGATAAAACACACACCACACAAGACCCTTCTCCTCCTCTCCCCTCCCCTCCTCTCCCCTCCTCTCCCCTCCTCTCCCCTTATCTCCCCTCCTCTCCCCTCCTTTCTCCTCATCTCCCCTCCTTTCCCCTCTCCCTCCCCTCCTCTCCCCTCTCCCTCCCCTCCTCTCCCCTCTCCCTCCCTGTGTTAGCATGACAGTAAACACTTTCCTCTCCCCGCTAACGCTTAACAAGGCCTGAAGGCCTCTGTCCTCTCCACTGGGATTTAACAAGCCGACCGCCTAAATGCTCCGACGGGAGAGACTGTCGCCCGGTAAAGCCAGCACTCAAATAAAAGCAGACCATAACCCCCACGGAGATATGTCCGGAACTCAGACAGGGTCCCAGACAGAGAGAGGGAGAGACAGAGGGAGAAAAATGAATAGGAGACCATAAAGTCCTCTACCCCAGGAAGAGGTAGAGAGGATGTGGTGGCTTTCTATTTCAGGCAGTGTGACACTGAATCACAGGTCTGGTCCGGGTGTATTAAGGTCTGGTCTGGGTGTATTAAGTTCTGGTCTGGGTGTATTAAGGTCTGGTCCGGGTGTATTAAGGTCTGGTCCGGGTGTATTAAGGGCTGGTCTGGGTGTATTAAGTTCTGGTCTGGGTATATTAAAGTCTGGTCTGGGTGTATTAAAGTCTGGTCTGGGTGTATTAAAGTCTGGTCTGGGTGTATTAAGGTCTGGTCTGGGTGTATTAAGGTCTGGTCTGGGTGTATTAAGGGCTGGTCTGGGTGTATTAAGGGCTGGTCTGGGTGTATTAAGGACTGGTCTGGGTGTATTAAGGGCTGGTCTGGGTGTATTAAGGACTGGTCTGGGTGTATTAAGGACTGGTCTGGGTGTATTAAGGGCTGGTCTGGGTGTATTAAGGGCTGGTCTGGGTGTATTAAGGGCTGGTCTGGGTGTATTAAGGGCTGGTCTGGGTGTATTAAGGGCTGGTCTGGGTGTATTAAGGGCTGGTCTTGGTGTATGTATTAAGCCCGGACTGACCTGGCTGTCAGCAGACTCCGTCTCAGACCGTAAGTTAGAAGCACCAGGTCCAGTGCTCCTCCATTGTGAGTTCTACAGTGGTCCAGCAGTGATAATCGTACAACCCTTTACAGCCTGGCATGAAGAACATCCTACATGCCACTCAGAGCTCTAAAGCTCTCTGACTAACTCAGTGCTATCAAAATATATACAACCTCTGTTCTCCACAGACAGACAGACAGGCTGTGGTACACACAGACAGCAAGCTCTCTTGATCTCCTTGACAAACAGGCCTTGATCACCCCTGAACACTCATGATTTGGGGCAGTTTTATATGACCCCGTGACCTGACCAGGACAGGAGTTTTACATGACCAGGTGACCTGACCAGGACAGGAGTTTTACATGACCAGGTGACCTGACCAGGACAGGAGTTTTACATGACCAGGTGACCTGACCAGGACAGGAGTTTTACATGACTAGGTGATCCGACCAGGACAGGAGTTTTACATGACCAGGTGACCTGACCAGGACAGGAGTTTTACATGACCAGGTGACCTGACCAGGACAAGAGTTTTACATGACCAGGTGACCTGTCCAGGACAGGAGTTTTACATGACCAGGTGACCTGACCAGGACAGGAGTTTTACATGACCAGGTGATCCGACCAGGACAAAGGAAGGACCTTAGTTCTGATGACCGTGTGGTTGAGGACGCTGAGGAGGCCATGTCATGTTCAAAGCCAGACAGACAGACAGACAGACAGACAGACAGACAGGTGAAACTGTACAGTCAATTCAGTACTGTATTTACCCCCCCTGGCACCAGGAGCAGTGTAGTGTACTATAGCACCCTGGACTGGAGTTATGACAATAAACCAGGGATCAGGTCTTGTTTGAGGCCCTTCCACCCTGATCTTGGTCGTTTATGAGAGGGTGAGACAGGCAGACGGAGACAGACGGCCGGCCGGGTGGTTGCTCCACCTCAGATCACAGAGAAGCAGACAGACCTGACTAGATGAGATTAGAGAGACAGAGTCTCCCGGCTCCACACTGCCTTAGCGCTTAGCACTGTCTGCCCAACCAGAGCCTTCTCTCATTTCCTCCCTGTAAAGACCTGCACTCTAATCACAAGGGGAAATGGTTACGCCGCTCCTCTTTCATTTCACTTAGCGGTTTGTGATGGATGACGGATGGAGCCAATTACTGTCCTCCACTACCAACGAGTGCCTAGGTTAAATAAACACGGGCCAGTTGTTGCACTGGAGTAAGGGGAAGAGTTTTGGTCCATGTCTGACATGGCACCATGGTGCCATTTCAGACACAGCTTGGTATTTAGACCACCTGTCAGATGTGTTTGTATGGAGGATGGAACAGAGGTTGTGGCCAGACAGACAGACAGTGTTGTTCTGAACTGTGTGTCCAGTTCTCCGTCTCCTCTGTGACATCATCAGTGTGCGTGCGTCCGTGCCGCCTGGCTACCGGCTCTAAACACACAAACACATCTGAACAACCACCAGACTAAACACAACACGCACTGCCTTGTGCTTAATCACGGACCAGTTAGCGCACACATGCAGTCTCTCTCTCTCTCCCTCTCCCTCTCCCTCTCCCTCTCCCTCTCCCTCTCTCTCCCTCTCCCTCTCTGTCTTAGTCTACAGTAGCAGCCCAGCCCTGTTTGATTCCTGTTAATCTCATTGGAGGGTGTTATAGGTTTCCAGTTAACTAACACTCCCTCTAAATGCCCCATTGGTGATTTACTGGGCTTTCAACAGCACAACAGGGCTCCATAAACACACACTCACACCAGCACTTACATGCACACTCTCTCTCTCTTTCGCTCTCTTTCTCTCTTTCTC
This sequence comes from Salmo trutta, assembly GCF_901001165.1. Lineage (NCBI taxonomy): Eukaryota > Metazoa > Chordata > Actinopteri > Salmoniformes > Salmonidae > Salmo > Salmo trutta. The sequence continues at coordinate 36,088,016 of NC_042964.1, forward strand.
TCTCTCTTTCTCTCTCCCTCTTCCTCTGTCTTTCTCTCTCTCTCTCTCTCTCGCTCTTGTATTCAATACCTTTGACTCAGTCTTACTGTACCAAGCAGTGGCTGGTCAGCCAGTAAAAAGAGCTCAGCTCAGCTCAGCTCTGTCCTGTCTGGGTAGTGTGAGTCCACAGGGTTACATTCCTGCCTCTGGTGTCATCCCCACATCTCCTCACCCTCACCAGACTTCAATAGGCCTTCAGAAAGAAGAAAGAGAAGGACAATTCTTCCTCAACAAACACAGGCACAAATACCTACCTGGTCTACGACTGAGACGCTTGGGGTTTGTTTGTCAAGCCAAGCAAGCACCCCGCCGTTAAGGAAGGCTATGTCTTTGCCTGACTGGTAGTTTTCTCTCCCCCTGCTCTCTCTCTCTCTCTCTCTCTCTCTCTCTCCCTCTCTCTCTCTCTCTCTCTCAGACGTGGATGAGTGCATGGACAACAACGGAGGATGCCAGCAGGTGTGTGTGAACAACATGGGAAGCTACGAGTGTATGTGTAAGCAAGGCTTCTTCCTCAGCGACAACCAGCATACCTGCATCCACCGCTCCGATGGTGAGTGGACAAGTGTGTGTGTGTGTGTAGTCTGTGTGTGTGTGTGTGGACTGTGTGTTGTGTGTGTAGAGACTGGACATGAGTGTGTGGCACTTTCTTAGTTCTTTTCCACTGTCTATGTGTCTCTGTGCTCCTCTGGGCCGTGCCAGTCCTCTCTCTCCAGCCTTTCTCTCTCAAACCATCACAACTGATATGTAACATTAGTACTCCTCCTAATAAGCATTTCCCCCCGGACATGACCCGTGACATCGCTACAGAATTTTGGTTAGAGGTTGGGGGGGTCAAATGCGAAGGCATCCACTAGGGTTGCAAAGGGTCGGAAACTTTCCGGTAAAGTTCTGAAGTTAAGCCCTGGAATTTGGGGAATTTTGCTTAAATTCGTCAAAAAAAAGTTCGCTCATAACAGTGAACCTTTTTTTGTGGGATACACAAGGCAATTCTAGGTCTTGTGGCATATTTTGGTTAAACTATCCCCAATTCAATGGAATCGCAACCCTCTGCATGCACAGTGCATTCTTCCATCACATGTGCAGTGCACTCTTCTGATTCTCAAGATCTTGCACACTAATGAGATGCTATTGAGCCCACACTACTACACTGTCTGAGCCAAGGACTACATGCTTTCTGGTAAGTTTTGATTACAATACTGGGTGGGGTGAATATATTTTATATGACATACATTCTTTTTTGTTAACTAGTAAATAGTAGCCTACAGCAAAGTGTGTTTAAATCATTTCTGCTAGTTAGGTTTTTCTACCTTGTGGGTTTTAGCTTGCTTGAGCCTGCTAACTGAGGAGTGTTAATTCACCTGTTTCCATACACGTTTCATTTTAAAACGTTTTTTTTTTTTTTTTTTTTTACTAATGAGTTGTTTAATCAAACTGCTTAACTATTTATCAGTGCATGGAATTGTATTTGGGTTTTATTTACTCATTTTTCTCTAATCTTTACAGGAAAATGCCATGGGCACTATCTGATGTGTGGAGACATTTCACTGCAGCTAATGTAGAAGAAAAAGCTGTGTACATTTGTAAATACTGTGCCAAATCATATGTGAAGAATGCAACAAAGATGCAGAATCATCTGGCCAAGTGCATAAAGTTCCCTCAGCGCTCACAACAAGCAACCTCTGACAAAAGTCCCTCTACTTCTATTCGAGGTGAAAATGATGAATCAGACACCTTATCGATAGCAACAGCTCATGGTCCTTCTGGAATCAGAAGTTTTTTTGACTCAATGGAGGAACGTTGTCAGAGAGATGCTGATGAATGTCTTGTTCGAGCTGTATATGCAACTGGTTCACCTCTGATGCTCACAGGCAATGTGTATTGGAAGATATTTCTGAATGTTCTTCACCCAGCATACACCCCTCTAACCAGATATGCTTTATCTACTCATTGGCTGGATGCAGAGTTCAATAGAGTTCAAGTGAAGGTTAAGCAAATCATAGAGAAGACTGTATTCCAACCATCTCTGATGGGTGGTCGAAGGTTTGTGGGCAAGGAATAATTAACTACATCATCTCCACCCCTCAACCAGTATTCTACAAGAGCACAGACACAAGGGACAACAGACACACCGGTCTCTACATTGCAGATGAGCTGAAGGCAGTCATCAATGACCTTGGACCACAGAAGGTATTTGCACTGGTGACAGACAATGCTGCAAACATGAAGGCTGCTTGGTCTAAAGTGGAGGAGTCCTACCCTGCTCATGCATTGAATCTGCTCCTCAGGGACATCATGGCACTGAAAATAATAGATACACTCTACAAGAGAGCCAAGGAAATGGTTAGGTATGTGAAGGGTCATTAAGTTATAGCCGCAATCTACCTCAGCAATCAAAGTGAGAAGAATAAGAGCGCCACATTGAAGCTGCCCAGCAACACCTGTTGGGGTGGTGTTGTCATCATGTTTGACAGTCTCCTGGAGGGGAAGGAGTCTTTCCAAGAAATGGCCATATCACAGTCTGCCGATATGGACAGCCCCATCAAGAGGATCCTCCTGGATGATGTATTTTGGGAGAGAGTGGTAAGCAGCCTGAAACTCTTGAAACCTATAGCAGTAGCCATTGCACGGATTGAGGGAGAGAATGCCATCCTGTCTGATGTTCAGACTCAGCTTGCAGATGTAAGAGAATAATCCGTACTGCCCTGCCCACTTCACTGTTGCTCCAAGTAGTGGAAACTGCAGTTCTGAAATACACCAAAAAGCGTGAAGACTTCTGCCTGAAGCCCATACATGCCGCAGAGTACATGTTGGACCCCAAGTATGCTGGCAAGAGCATCCTGTCTGGTGCAGAGATTAACAAGGCATATGGTGTCATCACTACCGTGTCTCGCCACCTTGGCATGGATGAGGGCAAGGTTCTTGGCAGTCTGGCAAAGTACACTTCCAAGCAAGGGCTTTGGGATGGAGATGCAATATGGCATTCGTGCCTACATATCTCATCAGCCACCTGGTGGAAGGGACTTTGTGGATCTGAGGCTCTTTCCCCTGTTGCCTCCATCATCCTCCAAATCCCACCAACATCAGCCTCAGAGCGCAACTGGTCCTTGTTTGGGAACACACACACCAAAGCACGCAACAGGCTGACCAATACAAGGGTTGAAAAATTGGTGGTCATCCGGGCAAATTTGAGGCTTTTTGAGCCTGACAAAGAGCCATCCTCAACAAGGTTGGAAAGTGACAGTGAAGATGAGGCCTCAGAGTCTGATGTTCAAGCGGTGGACATTGAGGAGGTCCAGGGAGAAGACATGGAAGCCTGAGAGGAAGACAACCAAAGCTTTAGTTTCTAGACTATAATTTTACAGATGTATGTTGAAAGCGTTTCTGGAAGATGCGATGGATCATTGGGGATCATTCAATATTCCCTTTCTTTTGTTGGTCAGTGAAATCATCCCATGTGAAGAGTCAACTAATTTATTTAAAGTTCAATTCGTAACTACACTACCGGTCAAAGGTTTTAAAGCACCTACTCATTCAAGGGTTTTTCTTTATTTTTACTATTTTCTACATTGTGGAATAATAGTGAAGACATCAACACTATGAAATAACACATACTGTATGGAATCATGTAGTAACCAAAAAAGTGTTTAACATATAAAAATAGCCACCCTTTGCCTCGATGAAAGCTTTGCACACTCTTGGCATTCTCTCAACCAGCTTCACCTGGAATGCTTTTCCAACAGTCTTGAAGGAGTTCCCACATATGCTGAGCACTTGTTGGCTGCTTTTCCTTCACTCTGCGGTCCAACTCATCCCAAACCATCTCAATTTGGTTGAGGTCGTGGGATTGTGGAGGCCAGGTCATCTGATGCAGCACTCAATCACTCTCCGTCTTGGTCAAATAGCCCTTACACAGTCTTGAGGTGTGTTGGGTCATTGTCCAATTGAAAAATAAATTATAGTCCCACTAAGCCCACACCAGATGGGATGGAGTATCGCTGCAGAATGCTGTGGTAGCCATGCTGGTTAACCTGTCTGGGCTAGGGGGCAGTATTGAGAATTTTGGAAAAATATGTTCCCATTTTTAACTGCCTCCTACACCAACTCAGAAGCTAGAATATGCATATTATTGTTCAGGTTTGGATAGAAAACACTCTGAATTTTCTAAAACTGTTTGAATGGTGTCTGTGAGTATAACAGAACTCCTATGGCAGGCAAAAACCTGACAAGGTTTCAAGCAGGAAGTACCCTGTCTGACAAGGAGTCGTGCGTCTTGCATCTTTTTATTGAAAAGTAAGGATCTTAGCTGTAACGTGACAATTCCCAGGGCTCCAATAGGCTCTCAGAGCCCGCGAAATAACTGAAGGTTTACGAGGGAGCCTCAGGTTGAAACATGTTATCGCCTTTTGTAAGTGGATGCTCCGATGACCTTTGAATGATGCGCATGCATGAGTCGCTTCTGAGGAGAAATTTTATTCGGCTGTTTAGGCTCAATGCATACTCCCGGTCGGAATATTATCACTTCTCTACGACATAAATGGCATAAAAATTGGTTTTAAACAGCGGTTGACATGCTTCGAAGTACGGTAATGGAATATTTAGACATTTTTGACACGCCAATGCGCCATGCGCGAAACCGGGAAGAAGCATTCTAGAACTCACGAACAAAACGTCGCTGTTTGGATATAACGATGGATTATTTGGGACCAAACCAACATTTGTTATTGAAGTAGAAGTCCTGGCAGTGTATTCTGATGAAGAACAAGCAAGGTAAGAACATTTTTCTTATAGGAAATGTGATTTTGGTGGATGCTGACCTGGGTGGGTATCTAAATAGCTAGCCCTGTAATGCCGGGCTATGTACTTAGATTATTGCAAAATGTGCTTCATCCGAAAAGTGCATAGAGGAGTAATGTATCTATAATTCTTAAAATAATTGTTATGCTTTTTGTGAACGTTTATCGTGAGTAATTTAGCAAACTGTTAGTAAATTCAACGGAAGTTTGCCGGGGGTTATGCGTTTTCTGAACGTCACATGCTAATGCAAAAAGCTGTTTTTTGATATAAATATGAACTTGATTGAACAGACATGCATGTATTGTATAACACAATGTCCTAGGTGTGTCATCTGATGAAGATCATCAAAGGTTAGTGCTGCATTTAGCTGTGGTTTGGGTTTATGTGACATGATATGCTAGCTTGAAAAATGGCTGTCTGATTTTTTCTGGCTGGGCACTCTGCTGACATAATCTAATGTTTTGCTTTCGTTGTAAAGCCTTTTTGAAATCGGACAGTGGGGTTAGATTAACGAGATTCTTGTCTTTAAATAGCTGTAAAATAGTCATATGTTTGAGAAATTGAAGTAATAGTATTTCTAACGATTCAAAAATCGCGCCACTGGAATATCAGTAGCTGTTACGTAGGTGGGACGAAATCGTCCCACATACCCCAGACAGGTTAAGTGTGCCTTGAATTCTAAATAAATCACTGACAGTGTCACCAGCAAAGCAACCCCCCACCATCACACCTCCTCCTCCATGCTTCACGGTGGGAACCACACATGCAGAGATCATCCGTTCACCCACACTGCATCTCCCAAAGACACGGCGGTTGGAACCAAAAATCTCACATTTGGACTCCAGACCAAAGGGCAAATTTCCACCGGTCTAATATCCATTGCGTGTGTTTCTTGGCTCTTCTTATTATTGGTGTCCTTTAGTAGTGGTTTCTTTGCAGCAATTCGACCATGAAGGCCTGACTCATGCAGTCTCCTCTGAACAGTTGATGTTGAGATGTGTCTTTTACTTGAACTCTGTGAAGCATTTATTTGGGCTGCAATTTCTGAGGTGCAGTTAACTCTAATGAACTTATTCTCTGCAGCATAGGTAACTCTGGGTCTTCCATTCCTGTGGTGGTCTTCATGAAAGCCAGTTTCATCATAGCGCTTGATGGTTTTTGCAACTGCACTTGAAAAAACTTTAAAAGTTCTTGAAATGTTCCATATTGACTGACCTTCATGTCTTAAAGTAATGATGGACTGTTGTTTCTCTTTGCTTATTTGAGCCTAGTTCTTGCCATAATATGGGCTTGGTCTTTTACTAAATAGGGCTATCTTCTGTATACCACCCCTACCTTGTCACAACACAACTGATTGGCTCAAATGCATGAAGGAAAAACATTCCACAAATTAACTTTTAAGAAGGCACACCTGTTAATTGAAATGCATTCCAGGTGACTACCTCATGAAGCTGGTTGAGCGAATGCCAAGAGTGTGCAAAGCTGTCATCAAGGCAAAGGGTGGCTCTTTTTTGGTTAGTACATGATTCCATATGTGTTATTTCATAGTTTTTATGTCTTCACTATTATTCTACAATGTAGAAAATAGTAAAAAATAAAAAACCCTTGAATGAGTAGGTGTTCTAAAACTTCTATTGGAAGAATTTAATCATTTGCAATTATGTCTACTTATGATAAGGTAAAAGGTTTATGTTTCTGTCTCCATATAATATGGTAAATATATCCAATGCAAAAAACATCTACATTTAAATGGTATTAATATTAATTCGCATATATTCCTGTTAATTCCCATATATTTCCGTTAATTCCCATATATTCCAGTTAATTCCCACGGAAGGTTTCCACCTCTGAATATTACCCAAAATGTGCAACACCAGCGTCCACCATGCCTCGCCTTTGTGCAGTGACCATTAACCGCGGAACGCGGCGAGGAGTGGGCGGGATGCGTGACTTCTGACACGCATGTTTCTCGTCCGTGTGATCCTCCTACGGCTGATTGCGGTTTTCATCCTTAACCTCGCTGGTGCTCCGGCTTCCCCGGCCCATTCCGCCTGTCAGACTTCATTTATGGTCTCAGTCTGGATCAGTGAGGATCTGAGAGGTGACGGGGGGAGGCAGAGAGAACATCCTCCTCTGCACTGAGGAATCACAGCACATTCCTCCAAAAATACACAGTTCAACAAATAGGCCAACACACACACAAAAACACAAAAACACACACAAAAACACACACACACACACACACACACACAAAAACACACACACATCGGCAGACACTGGACACAGGCACACAAACAGTAGTATGCACACACAAAGGCGTGAGCGCACACAGACTCGCCGCACACACACACACACACACACACACACACACACACACACACACACACACACACACACACACACACACACACACACACACACACAGCAGCAGCACTGTAATTGAGGAGTTCAGAGAGATATGGAAGGATCCTCATCCATCATCTCTGTGATGTCACTATCGGACACTTCAGGAATGTGGAGAGAGGTGAGTGACTGAGGGGGTGGAGGAGAGTGAGGGGCAATGAGGTGACCTCTCTCTCGCTCTCTCTCTCTCTTTCTCTTTAGCTCGTTCTATGGTCTTGGATTGGGCTAGTAGGGCAGTGTGAGCAGGGAAGCAGGGCTGTTAGGGCACACAGTCAGAGGGAATTCAGACGAGCTGAAGAAAGAGTGAAAGAGACACAGAAATAGAAACATTCCATGTTTGCTCTCTGGAAAACCCACGAACCTGGATGTGAATATCTCCCTTTCCTCTCATAGTCTCTCTCTCTTTCTCTCTCTCTTTCATGCTCCGTTCTGTCCCTCTCTATCTACCCCTCACCCTCCTATCCCGTCTCTCTTTCCACCAACTCTGTCTCTCAGTCTCTCCTCTCCTGTCCTCTCTATATCTCTCTATTTTTTCACATCAAAGCCATTCCTCAGTTAACATGTGTAATTAGTTGGCCTGTCAGAGATGCTGGGGGTAAACAGCCTCTAAAGCAGCCTGGTGTATTCCTTCAGCCCACCTCTACCCACCCCTGACCAGCCCCAGTCCAGTCACAGCCTGCCCCTGTGGCCCTCAATCGGACGCTTGTCTCCCTGCTCCTCCCAGACGGGAATAGCAGCAGCTTCTAGGTGTTCCAGAGGAGTCTCCACGCCTGTTTCCATCTCTCTCTCCATACCTCTCTCTCTCTCTCTCTCTCTCTCTCTCTCTCTCTCTCTCTCTCTCTCTCTCTCTCTCTCTCCTCTCTCTCTCTCTCTCTCTCTCTCTCTCTCTCTCTCTCTCCTCTCTCTCTCTCTCTCTCTCTCTCTCTCTCTCTCTCTCTCTCTCTCTCTCTCTCTCTCTCTCTCTCTCTCTCTCTTTCTCTCTCTCTCTCTCTCTCTCTCTCTTTCTCTCTCTCTATATATATATATATATATATATATATATATATATATATATATATATATGCGGTATGTCTCTCTACATTTACATTACATTTGAGTAATACATTTTTTTTTAAAAACAACAGCAATACAATAAAATACAATATAAAGGCAATATGAATGGCCATTCCACCGTGGGTGATCTGCTCAGCCCCACCCACCCCGAGACCCCGGCAAGGCGAAGCCCCCGCCCCCAGCCCAAGGGGATTTTTCAAGGGTGGGAAGGACCAAACCCCGGCCGACGCCCGGGCTGGCATGGAAGCGAGCACACCCAGAACCACCAGGACCAGAACACACAGACCAGTTAGTGTGAAACCAAAACCCAAAACATAAATAACAAAACGCAAAACATACAATAATCACATCCCCACCCTCACCCCTGATTGGAGGACCTCAAACATTTATACTGTGCATGTATTTATTCCATTACTCATTAATTCCATCCTTCAGACAGGCACAGATCAACCCATCTTTTCCAGTAAATCATCATTCTACCATTTCCTCTTCTAATACATCCCTCCACTCTGCCATGGTGTCTCACCAGGAACCTCCCCATCAATCTACCATGGTGTCTCACCAGGAACCTCCCCATCATTCTACCATGGTGTCTCACCAGGAACCTCCCCATCATTCTACCATGGTGTCTCACCAGGAACCTCCCCATCATTCTACCATGGTGTCTCACCAGGAACCTCCCCATCATTCTACCATGGTGTCTCACTAGGAACCTCCCCATCATTCTACCATGGTGTCTCACCAGGAACCTCCCCATCATTCTACCATGGTGTCTCACCAGGAACCTCCCATCAATCTACCATGGTGTCTCACCAGGAACCTCCCCATCATTCTACCATGGTGTCTCACTACGAACCTCCCCATCATTCTATCATGGTGTCCTACTAGGAACCTCCCCATCGTTCTACCATGGTGTCACACTAGGAACCTCCCCATCATTCTACCATGGTGTGCACTAGGAACCTCCCCATCATCCTACCATGGTGTCTCACTTGGAAGCTCCCCATCATTCTACCGTGGTGTCGTACTAGGAACCTCCCCATCATTCTACCATGGTGTCTCACTAGGAACCTCCCCATCATTCTACCATGGTGTCTCACAAGGGACTTGAACCTCCCCATCATTCTACCATGGTGTCTCACTAGGAAACTCCCCATCATTCTATCATGGTGTCTCACTAGGGACTTGAACCTCCCCATCATTCTACCATGGTGTCTCACTAGGGACTTGAACCTCCCCATCATTCTACCATGGTGTCTCACTAGGGACTTGAACCTCCCCATCATTCTACCATGGTGTCTCACTAGGGACTTGAACCTCCCCATCATTCTACCATGGGGTCTCACTAGGGACTTGAACCTCCCCATCATTCTACCATGGGGTCTCACTAGGGACTTGAACCTCCCCATCATTCTACCATGGGGTCTCACTAGGGACTTGAACCTCCCCATCATTCTACCATGGTGTCTCACTAGGGACTTGAACCTCCCCATCATTCTACCATGGGGTCTCACTAGGGACTTGAACCTCCCCATCATTCTACCATGGTGTCTCACTAGGAAACTCCCCATCATTCTATCATGGTGTCTCACTAGGGACTTGAACCTCCCCATCATTCTACCATGGTGTCTCACTAGGGACTTGAACCTCCCCATCATTCTACCATGGGGTCTCACTAGGGACTTGAACCTCCCCATCATTCTACCATGGGGTCTCACTAGGGACTTGAACCTCCCCATCATTCTACCATGGGGTCTCACTAGGGACTTGAACCTCCCCATCATTCTACCATGGTGTCTCACTAGGAAACTCCCCATCATTCTATCATGGTGTCTCACTAGGGACTTGAACCTCCCCATCATTCTACCATGGTGTCTCACTAGGGACTTGAACCTCCCCATCATTCTACCATGGTGTCTCACTAGGGACTTGAACCTCCCCATCATTCTACCATGGGGTCTCACTAGGGACTTGAACCTCCCCATCATTCTACCATGGGGTCTCACTAGGGACTTGAACCTCCCCATCATTCTACCATGGGGTCTCACTAGGGACTTGAACCTCCCCATCATTCTACCATGGTGTCTCACTAGGGACTTGAACCTCCCCATCATTCTACCATGGGGTCTCACTAGGGACTTGAACCTCCCCATCATTCTACCATGGTGTCTCACTAGGAAACTCCCCATCATTCTATCATGGTGTCTCACTAGGGACTTGAACCTCCCCATCATTCTACCATGGTGTCTCACTAGGGACTTGAACCTCCCCATCATTCTACCATGGTGTCTCACTAGGAAACTCCCCATCATTCTATCATGGTGTCTCACTAGGGACTTGAACCTCCCCATCATTCTACCATGGTGTCTCACTAGGAAACTCCCCATCATTCTATCATGGTGTCTCACTAGGGACTTGAACCTCCCCATCATTCTATCATGGTGTCTCACTAGGGACTTGAACCTCCCCATCATTCTACCATGGTGTCTCACTAGGGACTTGAACCTCCCCATCATTCTACCATGGGGTCTCACTAGGGACTTGAACCTCCCCACCATTCTACCATGGGGTCTCACTAGGGACTTGAACCTCCCCACCTGCAACATTTCTGACCAAATTGCCCTGTAAATAAACATTTTTCCCAAGAGCACAATGAGGTCTAAGGTCCTATTTTAGTAATTTCTCTCTCTTTCTCTCTCTCTCTCTCTTTGTGAGGACAGACTGGACAGAGATTGTGCCCCCTCCCTCTTCCCTCCCACTGCTCAGTCTTGTCAAACCTGGTCCCATATTATCCCAGAGATAACCTGGTCACACTCCAAGATGTGTCTGATGAACTGAGGTAGTGTACAGTATCAACCCACACTACCCAGAAGGACACAGTGTGTAGGAATCATCTCAGACACGTGAACGTGTTCACAGACTGGCACGTACAGAGGGACTGGCACACAAACACACATTATATCTTGATTAATATACACGGGCATGTGTGTTAGGCACACATGCCTCACACATGCAGTCGCACACACACACTGACTGGCCTTGATAAACACACATAAACACACACTCTGTGAGTAACCATCTCCTTCCTCACTAATATTATATTAGGTTCATGTGGAGGTGTCTCCTAACCCTGAATGAACCTAGGCATGACCCATTGCTGTCACTCATCACCCTCCCCTATCCCTGCCCGTGGAGGGTTTAGCTAATCCAGCCACCTCTCAGCAGCCCCGCAGGTACCCACCACACCAGACCCCTTTCTGGACACCTGTTCCTCTGTTGAGGGGAGGGCACTCCATCCCGCATGTAGTGCCTGCAGATGGGCCATATATATTTTGTTTATAACTCCCCTTTAATGCTTCTACAGATGATTTCATGTCTGTCTGACATGGCACCCTGTTCCTTAAATAGTGCACTACGTGTGACGTAATATTAGCCTGGATTTAACCCATTGGGTTGGATGCATAGTATGTTTCCGCAATGGCATCCTATTCCCAAGTGCACTACTTTTGACCAGAGCCCTGTTCAAAAGCTGTGCACTATATCGAGAATAGGGTGCCATTTTGGACACTATGTGTAGATGTTTAATCCAGGCTGATGATGGTGTATGAGGTCTTCAGAGGAGCTGGAGGTGCCTCTCATTAATTTATGCAGCCGCATGCGGTTTATGGTTACAATGACAGTAGCCACTTCACCGGTTACCGCCGGTTACCGAGGCGGCTGGGCGGGTGCCTGTCTCTGAAATTGTAGCCAGAGTTTTAGAGAGTTTTTGAGAATTTATTCTGTCATTGTTGAGGAAATACACACATCAGCCGTTCACTCGATTTTACACGTGCTCTCTCACACACACACACACACACACACACACACACACACACACACACACACACACACACACACACACACACACACACACACACACACGCACACAGTCTTGCGCAGCTAACCTTTTGGGGACATACAATTCAGTCCCATTCAAAATTCTATTTTCCCTAACCCTAATCCTAACCCTAACCTGTACCCTAAACCTAACCCTAACCTTAACCCAATAACCCAAAAACCTAACCTTAACCATGAACCTAACCCTAGCTCCTAACCCTAAAACGAACCCCCTATCTCCTAACCCCAAACCTAATTCTAACCCTAACACTAATTCTAATTCTAACCTTAACCCTAAACCCCGTAGAAAAAGCATTTGACCTTATGGGGACCAACAAAATGTCCCCAGTTGGTCAAATTTTTGTTAATTTACTATTCTTGTGGGGACTTTTGCCCACAAGTATAGTTAAACACGTCCACACACACACACACACACACACACACACACACACACACACACACACACACACACACACACATCTGCAATTGTTTGTTTTCCATTGTGATGGGCTACTGTGTGTTTCCCAGGAAGTGTATTACGTTTCAGACTCTGAACAGTTTCCCAGTCATGACAAACACCTTGGCCCTCCAGGTCTTCTCTGTATTTTAGAACACAGTGGGACAATGCTGCTGTTCATCTGAAGTGCTTTTACTGACTGGAATGATTGAACATTTCGCTTTGGGTCGTTCAACCTATTCTATTCAATTTGTCTGAAATCAAGTAACGAATTCAACAGATCAATGTGATTTTTTTGAATTGAATGGAAGCTTCTAAATTGCTTTCAACACCTCATGCACACACACATTGAATAGCACTGGGGGCAATGTAACGGCAGCAGCCTATCAGAAGATTTGGAGGCGTGGCTTATTAGGGGCATAGTTTTTATGGTGTTGTTTTTGCCCATCCATTAGAGTGAATGTCGTTGAGTGTCATGTCTTTAATTAAGTGTTGAAACCGGTAAGTTGCAACTTGAAATATAGATTGGTAATAATTGCTTAAAACAGTTGGAATTGAGTCATACTGTTGGTTTCAACAAACGTAGTATTTTTCAATTGAGAAAACCTAACTTAAGTTTTGGGGTTGATCCAAAGAGTACTTGTTTACAGTTTAGAGGTGTTTACTAACTGCTGCTTTCCACCCCCTAAAGTCCCTCACCCACCATTATCAAGCATAGTGTGAAAACTACCAGACCAGGCAGTAACTGAACATGGCAGATAACTTAATTGAGGAAACTAGCTGTGCATAAATCAGTTGAGGGAATTCTGTCTTCTCTCAAGTGATCTTATTTTGATCCAAGTCATACAGACAAACAGCCAATTGACTTGACATGTAATCTAGAGTTTGTCATTCAAACACACAGCATATAGACAACACATTCATTAGGAACTGGTAGTTGTGATGAATGAGTTGTAGAACATGCCTGTATATGTTCAGTAAGAGGCCCCCAGCCACCCAGCGGGCCCCGGAGGAGATATAAAGTTACAAAGTGATCCGTAACACTTCTCTATTTCAGTAAAATATGGCAGTAGATGTACCCACATGTTGTGAATATAATATGCTTGTAAATTCTTCTCCCAACTCAACTCCATTCCTTGGCAATTTGGTGCGAGTAGTAAATTGGGAATTTGAGTTGGTGCCCACCCCAACAGTGTGCCCAGTGCTCAGAGCCTGGCCATGGAAACCAATCAGAATCCTCCTAAAAAAAATGTACTTTCCTCCTGCCTGAGGAACTTCATACCCATCACAGAGAAAGAGAGACACATTGAAGGGAGAGAGAAACACATTATGAAGTAATTGTACCATACACAACAGGGGAGCCATGTCTGAGTGTGTGCATGCTTAGTCCTAGAGTGGAAACATGACATGTTGGCAGTGTCGGGAGTTAGTCGACAACCCCTGTCTGCTGGCATGATCTTTGTTTCGGATGGTTGGAAAATCATTCATCGGCGGCTGTGGGTGTGTCTGTGTCTGTGTGTGTGTCTGCGTCTGTGTGTGTGTCTGTGTCTGCGTCTGTGTGTGTGTCTGTGTGTGTGTCTGCGTCTGTGTGTGTGTCTGTGTGTGTCTGTGTGTGGGTCTGTGTCTGCGTGTGTGTCTGCGTCTGTGTGTGTGTCTGTGTGTGTGTGTCTGTGTCTGCGTGTGTGTGTGTGTGTCTGCGTCTGTGTGTGTGTCTGCGTCTGTGTGTGTGTCTGTGTCTGTGTGTGTGTCTCTGTGTGTGTGTCTGTGTCTGTGTCTCTGTGTGTGTGTCTGCGTGTGTGTCTGCGTCTGTGTGTGTGTCTGTGTCTGTGTGTGTGTCTGCGTCTGTGTGTGTGTCTCCGTCTGTGTGTGTGTCTCCGTCTGCGTGTGTGTGTGTATGTCTGTGTGTGTGTGTCTGTGTGTGTGTCTGTGTCTGCGTGTGTGCGGCGTCGTGGGTCTCCCGGAGCGGCGGGTGAGAAAATAGAGGCTCTGTGATTTATGTGGCTTCGCGGGGCAGATGAAATGGCCTGTCCACGGCTCCTGAGAGGGATATATATAATGGCAGGGATTAGTAGCTTAGTGCTGAGGGATGGAGGGGGACCGCAGGTCTATAGGGACACTGTCTCATTAGTTTGTTGGTTGGTTGGTTGGTTCAGTCATTTGTTTGTTCACTCACTCACTCACTCACTCACTCACTCACTCACGCACACACACACACACACACACACACTGACTCACTGACTCATTCACTCATGCACTCACTCACTCACTCACTCACTCACTCACTCACTCACGACCTTTATATCACTGGTGGAGAATAAGTAAGGAACTGTATAGGGCCAGTGGAGCTACTGCATTACACTGTGCTTCAATAGGTCTTTATTGACCATGTCACTGTTGTTGGCGCCCCTCGACACTGATAATGTCACTTACAGTAGAAAGATAGCAGGTTAGCTAACAGCAGTCAGGCATACTGTAGTTTAGTGGTCACCAACCAGTCGATCGCGATCTTCAAGGCATTCCTAGTCGATCACCAAATATTTCTGTAGAATAGCCAACGATAAAGACTTGCGCTCGCTTTTTTTGTTGTTGTGCTGTTGGCGGTAGGTGCACTTCAAATCAAATCAAACTTTATTTGTCACATGCACTGAATACAAGTGTTGACCCTACCGTGAAATGCTTACTTACAAGCCCTTAACCAACAGTGCAGTTCAAGAAGAGTTAAGAAAATATTTACCAAATAAATTAAAGTAAAAAATAATAAAAGTAACACAATAACATAACAATAACGAGGCTATACACAGGGGGTACCAGTACCGAGTCAATGTGCGGGGATACAGGTTAGAGGTCATTTGTACATGTAGGTAGGGGTGAAGTGACTGCATAGATAATAAACAGAAAGTAGCAAGTAGCAGCAGTGTACAAATCAAATGGGGAGGCCAATGTATATAATCCGGTGGCCATTTCATTAATTGTTCAGCAGTCTTATGGCTTGGGGGTAGAAGCTGTTGAGGAGCCTTTTGGCCCTAGAAAACAGTCTATGACTTTGGTGACTGGAGTCTCTGACAATTTTATGGGCTTTCCTCTGACACCACCTATTATATAGGTCCTTGCAGGATTGCAGGAAGCTTGGCCCCAGGGATGTACTGGGCCGTACACACTACCCTCTGTAGCGCCTTACGGTCAGCTGCCGACCAGGCAGTCGGATGCTCTCGATGGTGCAGCTTTCAAACTTTTGAGGATCTGGGGACCCATTCCAAATCTTTTCAGTCTCCTGAAGGGGAAAAGGTTTTGTCGTGCCCTCTTCACGACTGTCTTGGTGTGTTTGCACCATCGTTAGTGATGTGGACACCAAGGAACTTGAAACTCTCGACCCGCTCCACTACAGCCCCGTTGATGTTAATGGGAGCCTGTTCGACCCGCCTTTTCCTGTAGTCCACGATCAGCTCCTTTGTCTTGCTCACATTGAGGGAGAGGTTGTTGTCCTGGCAGTCTCTGACCTCCTCCCTATAGGCTGTCTCGTCGTTGTCGGTGATCAGCCCTACCACTGTTGTGTCGTCAGCAAACTTAATGATGGTGTTGGACTCGTGTTTGGCCACGCAGTCGTTGGTGAACAGGGAGTACAGGAGGGGACTAAGTACACACCCCTGAGGGGCCCCAGTGTTGAGGATCAGCGTGGCGGACGTGTTGTTGCCTACCCTTACCACCTTGGGGCGGCCCGTCAGGAAGTCCAGGATCCAGTTGCAGAGGGAGGTGTTTAGTCCCAGGGTCCTTAGCTTAGTGATGAGCTTCGTTGGCACTATGGTGTTAAACGCTGAGCTGTAGTCAATGAACAGCATTCTCACATAGGTGTTCCTTTTGTCCAGGTGTGAAAGGACAGTGTGGAGTGCGATTGATTCAGAAGCCCTGCCCACCGGGTACGCAAAGAGTTCCCATTTTTAACTTTTTCATTCGTCTGAAAAGACAACCTCCACCTACCTGGCGGGCCAGGAGATTTGTGGCTGTTTGCGTTTTTATTCAGCACTGTCAACACTGTTGTGTGCTTCTCTGTACTTCCACTCGCGCTGCAGCTGCAATGAATTAGTAGCCAAGTGTATCGATGGCCCTGCGTTTTTTATTATTATTAGCAGCTCGTCGTGTCTATTTTGATATCGAGGAATATTTCACTTTCCCTGGTCATAGAAACAACATAAATTCGTGCATGAGGCAGATGCAGAGCGATGCGAGTTTCACCATCAGGTGGAAGATGGTGTCCCCTCTCTCTGGTCAGTCTCTCCGGAGGAAAGGAAGGAGAGAGCAGGGACCGTGAGAGGCGGACCTTCTGCTGATTTCTCCCTCCTTCCGCTGAGACTAATGCCGTGTTCAAAACAACTGCGAACTCGGGAACTATGACATCTCCAACTTCAGTGCGTTCAAGACAACTGGGAACTCCGATTAAAACGAGATCTGACTGGGAATCATTTTGAAAGGTCATCTTTCTAGAGCTACAACTTTCCGACCTGAAGATCACTTACCTCATCATTTTACCTCGTTTTCTCCCCCCGAGTTCTCAGTTGTTGTGAAAGCACCCTGACCATCAGATACCGGTACCATCAGTCCAGTAAATAAAAAAATCGAATTATTTGCAAATTATTTAAATTTGTGCTCTGCTGTGCCTCGCAAGTGCTACACCAACTGATCTATTTTGTTATCAAAGCTCCATTTTCTAAATATAATATGGTTTGAGAAGAACAATATTGTCAGGGCAGACATATAGCCAATATGTTGTGATAATGTATCTGGCTTACTGCACAAACCTCATTCCTACACAAGTCTTTTTATTAGGTTAATGTTACATTTTTTTAAGTCATGTTTAAAACAAATCTGAGCAGTAGATCTCAGCTTGCTTTTTGACTGTGAAAGTGGTCTTGACTCAGAAAAAGCTGGTGACCACTGCTGTAGTTAATAACATAGGACAGCTTTTGTTTGATCCAGTCCACAACTGGACTTCCCCAGGTAGTCTTGAGGCTTTCTGCCTTCCTCATGTGTTGAAGGAGAGGGGGACTTTATTCTGCTCTGCATTGGGGGATTGGGGTGGAGGGAGAGTTGGGGGATTGGGGTGGAGAGAGAGTTGGGGGATTGGGGTGGAGGGAGAGTTGGGGGATTGGGGTGGAGGGAGAGTTGGGGGATTGGGGTGGAGGGAGAGTTGGGGGATTGGGGTGGAGGGAGAGTTGGGGGATTGGGGTGGAGGGAGAGTTGGGGGATTGGGGTAGAGGGAGAGTTGGGGGGATTGGGGTGGAGGCACATTTGGGAGATTGGGGTGGAGGGAGAGTTGGGGGATTGGGATGGAGGGAGAGTTGGGGGGGATTGGGGTGGAGGCACATTTGGGAGATTGGGGTGGAGAGAGAGTTGGGGGATTGGGATGGAGGGAGAGTTGGGGGATTGGGATGGAGGGGGAGTTGGGGGATTGGGATGGAGGGAACGGGGGAATGGAGAAAAGGGAAAAATAAACACAGGAGACAAACACAGTTGAGTCGACCAATGGAAGTGTGTTTATTTGAAGTTGTGTGAGGAGAGGAAGCAGACAGAGGGAGGCTGCTGTTGCTGTGCTCACACGCACACACATACATGCGCGCGCGCACACACACACTCTCTTTATGATGGAAGAATTCTCACTTTAAACAAACAAAGGCAGGAAATCTGAGGTGAAGGGAACTCTTAAATGACGGCCCCAAGGGTCCTGCTGAACTCTCTTAACTAGTGGGAACACTTCTATCTGAATACTGTCATCATCAATTAGTTCCTATAGTATCAAACCGTATATAGACTACACTTACAACTAAACACACTTAACTTTGTCTCCCTTTCAAAGTCTGTAGATTACTGTAGGAAAATTGTGTGTGTGTGTGTGTGTGTGTGTGTGTGTGTGTGTGTGTGTCTGTCTCCTCTATCTGAATCCCTCAGTTTGCTCTGTCAGATAAGTGGTCCTGAGAGTGCAGCCATTGAGAATAATCTAGGATCGAGAGGGGGCAGTGTTTGTGCTTTGTATTAACCCCCCCAACACACACACACACACAAACACACATACTCTAGCAAACATCCTGGTGGGACAGTGGGATCCTGGAAGCTGCTGTGTGTGTGTGTGTGTGTGTGTGTGTGTGTGTGTGTGTGTGTGTGTGTGTGTGTGTGTGTGTGTGTGTGTGCGCGTGTGCGCGTGTGTGCGCGCGTGCGCGGTATGGGGGTGGGGGAGCGGAGTTTGGGGTTGAATGGTGTGGGAGGAGTGTGTGCGATGGGGCTTGGTGTGACAGAGAGGCGGGTATGTCAGTCACTCAGACAGACAGGTCAGGCCGAGCTCTCTGTCTCCTTATGCTGGAGACAAATCACACGGCTAAGAGTTGGGGACGAGACTTGGTATGAGATCAGTTCAGAGTGAGTTTAGTTTCCTGTGTGATGATGCGTGTGTCTGTGTCGATGTGTTTTTTTCATGTGTGTGTGTGGGGGTTTTCTTCATTGTGTAAGGTTGTAGGGAATAAAGACAGGGTGAGTGGCCGGAGAAAGATTGAGATAAGATGTCTCTGAAAGCACACGTAGACCAGAATTGTTCTCATTCAATCACACGTTTGACAGTGTCTTTTGTCCCACGTTGAGTCAATGGGAAAAGAGTTCAGTGTTTTCAGGCTACAGGGTTTTCCTCAGTCCCGCCTGGTTTTGTATGGCTGCAGACCTTTCCTTGAACTGCACTGAATCCAAGGATAATCTGTCCAGGTGGATCTCAATGTTTTCACACACACACACACACACACACACACACACACACACACACACACACACACACACACACACACAGCCGGACATCAGAGCGGGGTCGAGGTGCTGAAAGTGACTGGGCACAGGCTAACACACTGACCACACGCCGCCTCCCTCTCAAACACAAACTCTTCCTCCATTTTATAAATACTTTGTTTAAATATTATTCCAGTTCGTGTAAAGGCTTTGACGGGGACCTCTGATGATTTGGTTGTGAGTTTCTCTCTCTCTCTCTCTTTCTCCCCCCTCTCTCTTTCATTTCTCTCTCTCTCTCTCTCTCTCTCTCTCTCTCTCGCTTTCTTTATCTCTCTCTCTCTCTCTCTCTCTCGCTTTCTTTATCTCTCTCTCTCTCTCTCTCTCTCTCTCTCTCTATGTTTTACGAGTGTGAGTGTGACTGACCCGGTGTGTGTGTGTGTGTGTGTGTGTGTGTGTGTGTGTGTGTGTGTGTGTGTGTGTGTGTGTGTGTGTGTGTGTGTGTGGAGTTAGTTACAACCGCCAGAGCTACAGCGGAATGGACGCCACAACATCTCCATACTGTCCACACACACACACACACACACACACACACACACACACACACACACACACACACACACACGTACTTCCTCTTGTAATTCAAATAATCCAGGTTAGGGAAGGTTCCTGACCCAAATGGCAGTTACAACTGTAGCCTGATTCCAGATCTGTTTGTGCTGTCTTGCCAACTTCAATGACCATAAGGGCAAGACAGTACAAACAGATCTGGCACCAGGTTAGTAAAGCTGTTGTTCCCTTAACAGAGATGAACAGCTGGACCCTGTTAAATTGAACTGAACAACCAGCTTCCTGCCCTCCTCTCCACCCAGTCACTATCTGGATGTGAACTTAGTTTCACTAATGCAACAGCAGAGGAGAGGCCCTGTGTTACTGGTGGTATTACTGGCGGTCCCAATTGGTCCTTTTATTATGACATCACAGTCCTGAAGGACTGACAGGAATCACTAATATCACCTTTGCTTTCGCCTGAGACTCCACTTCCCACGACAGAGAGAGAGGGAGAGAGAGCGAGAGAGAGCGAAAGTGTCTGTGCGCCCTCTTGTATTTGAGGAAGAGATTGGGGAGGGTTATTGGAATAGGGGAGTGCTCAGTTTGAAGGACATCAATGCAGCGCGTTGAAGAAAAGCACTCATTGAAATTCATGGCTTAGGACCTATAGCATTGTGGTTGCAGTCAGCCAGTGAAAGAGAGAGAGAGAGAGAGAGAGTCTGACAGATTTCAATTAAAATGGCATTTACAAGAGCACGGACGGAAAGAGAAGAGAGGAGGGGTGTGTGTGTGTGTGTGGTGTGTGGTTTTTCCTCCAACGAGCCTGCAGTTTTTAGTTGAAGGGACAAGGGCGCCTTAATGCTTGCTACCAAGTTGGCTACAGCCGTCCATGTATCTACCTATAGATGCCTACATCTTCCATTCAATACGACAAAGCACCAATTGTGGTTGATTTAAACCAGTCAAATCGTCTCAGTGGTTTATGCTGTATGATTGATAGTCCGTTTGACAAATAACTCTCCTGTACAGTAGTGAGGATAGTTGCTCCGTACATCTTAAAAGCCACTATGTAAGAGATGGAATCTTCAAGTTAGTCTTCAAACAGAATTTTTCTCTGACATCAGAACCTACCCAGCTACAGAGAGAGGACGAATCAGGCATCTAGAGAGGCTCTTTGAAGAGGAACTTTAGCCTAGCTCTAATAGTTGTATAAATTGTTGCAGCGAGGCTTTGAACGTCCTTCCTGTTTGATATTACATCGGCAGCCTTGAAAGGGTTTATTTAAAAGGGTCCTTTTAAGTGGAAGCTTTATGGGCGGCTGTGCTGTGTGATCACCACTCAGGGCAGAGGAGTACAAACACACTGGTCCTCACCACGCGCACACACACACACGCATGCACAAGCACACACACACACTCAGACGCATTTCCACGGGACAGTGATGACTGGCGACTCTCGAAAGAGATGCAGAACAACAGCTCATCCCTCTCAGATCTCAGAGGACCCCTCTCTCTTCAGGCAGCTCGTCTGTGTGTCCTGGACTCCTCGTGGTGTTGTGACTGAGGCAGCCCTGGCGAGAGAGAGATCAGCCTCTCAGTCTCTCTGACTGGCATCCAACCTGACACAAAAACACCACCATTCGACCTGAGGCACTAAAATAGGCCTCTCTGTCTCCATTCTGTCTCTCTCTCTCTCTCTCTCTGTCTGTCTCTCACTCTCTCTGTCTTCCACCTACTGTCTCTGTCTACTTCTTTTTTTTTCTCTGCTCCTCCCCCCTCTCTTTCCCTTTCTCCCCCCTCTTTCTTACTCTTTCACCTCCTCCATCTCTCTCTCTCCCCCTACATTCCCTCTCCTCTCTCTCAACATCTCTGTCTCCCCCTCTCTCATGTTTGTCCTCCAGTCCAACACTTGACATGTTCTGCTGGTTGTCCAGGCTGTATTAACAGGGCTGTATTAACAGGGCTGTATTAACAGGGCTGTATTAACAGGGCTGTATTAACAGGGCTGTATTAACAGGGCTGTATTAACAAGGCTGTGACATGTTTGGACCTGGCATTGGGCTCCTGAGAGCTCCAGAGAGCAGAGCGGAGGCTGGGGACTGGGGAGGGTTGGGTCGGTTACGGGTCCTGTCTTGACCCACTACAGTACTACTACCTCCTCTCCTCTTCTTCACAACAGTACTACTACCTCCTCTCCTCTTCTTCACAACAGTACTACTACTTCCTCTCCACCACTACAGTACTACTACCTCCCCTCCTCTCCTTCAGTACAGTACTACTACCTCCTCTCCTCTTCTTCACTACAGTACTACTACCGCCTCTCCTCTCCTTCATTACAGTACTACTACCTCCTCTCCTTCAGTACAGTACTAATACCTCCTCTCCTCTCCTTCAGTACAGCACTACTACCTCCTCTCCTTCAGTACAGTACTAATACCTCCTCTCCTCTCCTTCAGTACAGTACTACTACCTCCTCTCCTTCAGTACAGTACTAATACCTCCTCTCCTCTCCTTCAGTGCAGTACTACTACCTCCTCTCCTCTCCTTCAGTACAGTACTAATACCTCCTCTCCTTCAGTACAGTACTAATACCTCCCCTCCTCTCCTTCAGTACAGTACTAATACCTCCTCTCCTCTCCTTCAGTGCAGTACTACTACCTCCTCTCCTCTCCTTCAGTACAGTACTAATACCTCCTCTCCTTCAGTACAGTACTAATACCTCCTCTCCTCTCCTTCAGTACAGTACTACTACCTCCTCTCCTCCACTACAGTACTACTACCTCCTCTCCTCCACTACAGTACTACTACCTCCCCTCCTCCACTACAGTACTACTACCTCCTCTCCTCCACTACAGTACTACTACCTCCTCTCCTCCACTACAGTACTACTACCTCCTCTCCTCTCCACCACTACAGTACTACTATCTCCTCTCCTCTCCACCACTACAGTACTACTACCTCCTCTCCTCTCCTCCACTACAATACTACTACCTCCTCTCCTCTCCACCACTACAGTTCTACCACCTCCTCTCCTCCACTACAGTACTACCACCTCTCCTCTCCACCACTACAGTACTACTACCTCTTCTCCTCTCCTTCACTACAGTACTACTACCTCTCCTCTTCTTCACTGCAGTACTAATACCTCCTCTCCTTCAGTACAGTACTTCTACCTCCTCTCCTCTCCTCCACTACAGTACTACTACCTCCTCTCCTCTCCACCCCTACAGTACGACTACCTCCTCTCCTCTCCACCACTACAGTACTACTTCCACCACTCCTCTCCACCACTACAGTACTACTACCTCCTCTCCTCTCCACCGCTACAGTACTACTACCTCCTCTCCTCTCCACCACTACAGTACTACTACCTCCTCTCCTCTCCACCACTACAGTACTACTACCTCCTCTCCTCTCCACCACTACAGTACTACTACCTCCTCTCCTCTCCACCACTACAGTACTACTACCTCCTCTCCTCTTCTTCACAACAGTACTACTACCTCCTCTCCTCTTCTTCACAACAGTACTACTACTTCCTCTCCTCTCCACCACTACAGTACTACTACCTCCCCTCCTCTCCTTCAGTACAGTACTACTACCTCCTCTCCTCTTCTTCACTACAGTACTACTACCTCCTCTCCTCTCCTTCATTACAGTACTACTACCTCCTCTCCTTCAGTACAGTACTAATACCTCCTCTCCTCTCCTTCAGTACAGCACTACTACCTCCTCTCCTTCAGTACAGTACTAATACCTCCTCTCCTCTCCTTCAGTACA